>NC_053419.1:20150000-20280000 GCF_016859285.1 Xiphias gladius | reverse complement strand
AAATTGTACATTTGCATATTTAATAAAAGTGGCCATACAGTTGTAAGAACTTTCAGCCACAGTTCAAGAGTCAGGATTTAAACATTTAAAGAATAATTTGTCACATACTCATATTTTCAGTGAAATGTGGGGGCAGCATACCCCAGACGATGCATTCAAAGGCTAATGGGGAGTAATAATAATTAGAATAAAAGTAAAAATTAAGGATTGGAAAAAATATTTCAAGAGACAGAGTTTGAATTTCAAAATGTATAGTTTAAAGAGTCTCCAAGTCCAACTTAAGCAAGGAACTTGTTTTAAAACTATATAGACCTTGTCCAGTCTACTACTGCATACAAAAATAGAAAGAAGAATTACAACACTCTTAATTTCCACACCGGATTAACAGCCAACCAAATCAAACAGAACCTATCTTTCTAAGATTTCCAGTGGTTGAATATGATGTGAGTGCTAAGGGAGTGCAGAAAAGCTGAAGGTAAACGAGTACATTACAGTTATCAAGGAGGTCATGGAAGTGCTTTCACTTCAATTCACTCAAATTTTACGGTGTGCAATGGTTCTAAATTCCTATTTGTAGTGTATAAAGGATAAAGTTGTTTATGTTCCAATGATATAACAATTTTTTGACTCAGAGGAAGGCAAGCAAACTAAAAAAGGAAATCTGTAAGATTTGGCATCTATGAGTTCTGAAGATACTGTGATGATGGATGATGAAGATGCTTTTTCTTCGAACTGGTTCTCTTATCACAATATTTATCAGTAGTTCATTTAGTAAGTCAAGCACTCATTGATAAAATTACAATAAGAAATCAAAGTTTTTCAAATATATTTGATGTAGATGTAACTTAAAATGTAGATATTACTATCTCTGTAGACACGAACCATTATAAAATTTGTTACTGCTCATATGTGGTACAGAGGAAAAGCTATCACCCACCACCAGGGGCCGTATAAACTGTGCAGCTGCTGTGCTGCCAGCTTAGTGGTGTTGGTGGTGTTCAATGGTGGGAAGTTGGTGAGTGCATGTGTATCCGTTTATCGGACGAGACATGTCTGTTTACACCCACGCCAGACCAACAGTGGAGGTATCAGTGACTTTGACAGTTGTAGAAGGGAAAATAGGGGAAACAACAAAACAACAACAACAAAAAGGTTGTTTTTGTCTTGTATGTAGCTCCTCCAACAGAGTCCACTGTTGGAGCTGCTGTCAGTCCTGGGACATTACACTACCAGAGACAAGTGATTGCAGGGAAGTTGAGTGAATGGAACCAAAGCACAGGGCACCTGCAACCGAAAGTGTCACTAAAATCAAGAAGTAATCATGTCAGCCTTGGAGGCATTTTCAGAAAGGGCTCATCCAGTATCAGCTCAGTGGGCATGAAGAATAAGAGGGTTAGAATGAAAGGATGAGAGGAAAAAAGTGAGCAGTGTCAAGAACGGGAAAATACCTTATATAGTTATATTAAGTTCTTATTTGAGTTGAGAGAAGTGTAGAGTGTTGTTCCCTGCGTAGAGAGCTTTAAATTCATATAAGGGCAGGTGTGTCTGACAGTGTGCATGCTGTGTTTGTTTTTTTAAGTGGGCATTTGTGTGTGAGCATGTGGGCGAAAGAAGCCTCCACAGGACGAGGTGTGTGTGTGTGTGTGTGTGTGTGTGTGTGTGTGTGTGTGTGTGTGTGTGTGTGTGTGTGTGTGTGTGTGTGTGTGTGTGTGTGTGTGTGTGTGTGAAAGAGAGGAGAGCAGGGCACGCAGGTTGATGTCATTACGGCCCCCCCCCCCGTCGTGGCAGCAGCACCTGACAGATCGCGTGTGCTGCAGTGAGCATACTTCTTCACCGCGGCATCCTCCCTGCTGCCCACCCCCCACCCACCCCCCCCATCACACCCCCCGACCCCCCACCCCACAACATTCTCTCCTGCCAGGGCACAGAAGGCTAATGCACTCCACCTCGCTACAGGGGCCCGGGGGGCAGACACATATGTGTGTGCATGCGTGTGTGTTTGTTTGATAGGGGAGCCACTCTGCACTTAGAGTATCACGCACATCTAAATGGTTTGGTGAGATGGCACAGTCAACCACTGTTTTTCATCCCCATGCTTATACATTGCTCTCACTTCCCCCTCAGTAAACACACAAGCACACATGCACATCCAAAACAAACAAGCAAACAAACGCTATCTTTTCTCCGATACTGCCCAAAGGGCAGACCGCAGTGCCAACAACAATGATTCAACCTGACACAATGGATTGGCAGTAAAGTACAGTATGTCTCCACAGGCCAAATACAAAATAAATGTTATAAATATCTACTAAAGGCAAAGTAGCGCAAGTTACAGGGAGAGTGCAGGAGGCTGCATTTGTCTCCCATCCTGTATATCATAAGACAGATCACACCAAACACTCAGTATGTGACGCTAATCCTTTTTCTTCATTCTTAGAAATTTGTGTATGTTATGACATAACTGAAAGTGCAGAAGCCAAAAGCAGTCACTGAACAATAAGTTTAATGTTGGCTTACTGACGACTGACTCATCTAACTGCATTTCCCCCAACCAGGGAGGAACATTTTACATATTTAGGGTCATCAATTACAATGAGAATATATTCAGTTCAGTAAAGTGCAGTAGTCTACCAAAAAAACCAAATATATTTGTGTATTGGGTGTATAAGACCAATTCAAGACCAATTCAAGTGGAAAAACACTTCCTGACTACAGTAGATGGCTGTTGATGATTTATGTCTCCTCCAGCTTAAAGGCTTTCACGTAGTGCAGCTTTATACTGTACAACTGTCACAGTATAAACTGTATGTAGCTGACAAGATACAGTCTGTGCATGTAAAAATGGATTTAAAATGTTTTATGGAAGCTACAAAAATTCCTTTACTAAGTTCACATCACCAAAAACTACCGACAAGCTATGTGCAATGAGCAGTGATCACCTGGAAAAAGTCAATAGCTCAGTATGGAGAAATGCCAGTCTCAGACCACATTTTGAAGTAAATGGAATGAAAATGTCTCATTCTTCAGTCATGTTCAGAGAATTTCAAAACAACACTGCAGTATTTATTCAGTGTTGTTCCATCTAAGCTGTTGATATTGGATGCAGCTGTGCTGCCAGTACTTAGATATGCAGTCAATCTGACCTTTGTCTAGTGAGGGTACCTGCGATCATTACATTTTCCCAAAATAAGCTTTTTCTCTGGATGTAATTGATCACTGTGTAAATTTCTAACCCCAACACTAAATAGACCCAAAATCTGCTGTCGTTGAACTTGCTTTCCCATGTTCTGTTGTCAGTGAGTCTCAGGCTACGGTAACTGTCAGTAAATATGATTTGGTCTTTTTCATTTCGTAGCTCCACAATGAATTTGTGAGGAACATTGAAAACACCTCTGTGGAGAGCTTAATACAGAAACTGGCTGAGAGCAAAGGAACGGGCAAGGAGAGACCAGGTAAGCCACCACATTCTTGTATGTTTGATGCTAACGATCAGTGTTTGTCAGTGCCTGCGTTGTGTGTAAATAAAATAGTGGTCAGGGTAATGGGCCCTCTGCCTATTCCTGCCTTGTGGGGATGGGAGGGGTGTATAGAGAGGGGCAATTAGAAGTAGGGAAGGCCATCAGAGTCAATCATAGTAATCTGCTATAAAGGTAGGCAGGCTTGGCATTCCAGTAAGCATGTGACACACAGGGGGCTTTGCTGTGCTCGTAGACTAAGCAGGCAGAACCAACCTTTTCAGGAGGTCAGAGCTCAACAATGACTCTTGTGTAAACTTTGCCATGCCACGATAATCAAGGGAATACTCCTCAGACTCCTTTGGCTCTACCCCCTCACCTCCCTCTTTTTATACACACACAAGCACCGCTCATTCACTTGTAGTTAGTTAGTTACTCTTGAAGTTATTGTAGTAGCTCTGAAGCTTGATTTTTATACCATCAACTATTAATTAGTCTGTGAAATTTGCATGTGAACAGTTTAAAGGCCTGTCGTAAATATCCAATTACTTCACTAGTCCCTGTACTTGTACTACATTACGTCAGGTCACAGGCACAAAGGGTTCACCTCTGCTGTGTTTGTGTGTACACAAATGGTGACCCCTGTGTCCAGACGCTGCATCCAAGGAGTGGTGGCCTTCATTTGTTTGGACAGCAGAATTAATTGAGGCTAAAAAACGGTCAGAAAATTCCTCTTGTATCAAGCTGTTCATTAGGGATTGCACAGCAGCCCCGGCCCTGTCAGAAAAATAACCTGTCTGTCCCCTGATTAAATAGCTGAACGGATGGCCGGTCCGGTGCCTTTAGAGAGAGAGAGGTTGAATAAACTTTCTATTGCGGAAACAATCCCAAAGTGACACACTGCGAGGCAGGGGGGTTTGGAGTGTTCAACGATATCCAGCTGAGCTGTCAACTGGCGGTGGGCCAGACACGCAAACCCCCTCCGCCCTCTCCCACTCCCAGTGCCATGTGAAGCATATGCAATTTAAAAAACCATTCTCCGCTCATGCGTGACTGCATGCTTCCCTCACAGAGAGTAGAAAGAAAAGAAACATCTTCCCCTGTATAAACAAAGTCGTCTGTCTGTTTAGGATATGTTTAAACAGTTCCTAATGTCTGCCCCGATTTAGGTAATATTCATGTGTCTGGTGTTTAGACTTTTTTTGCAGATGGTGTGCATAAATATTGTCAGATGCAATCGCAGGATGCTAGTGGCAAAGAGTTCCTGCTCTGCCTTGGCCATAGGTAGATCCACAGCATTTGTTAAACATCCCAGAGCTCTAACAAAGAATGCAATGTGTAATTTTCCAGTAATTCCCCCCATTCTGGATCCTTTTTTAATTGCTTTTGTTTGACAATATGTACAGCTGATGCATTTGATGAAAGATGATGTCAAATTAGATAATGAATAGGAGATTCCTCTCCAGGAGAAGATACACCTTATGAGTCCGGATAATGTTACCTGTTTAATATCAAGACAATGACCGAATGGGGACGATGAATTTACCGTGTGTGTGTGTGTGTGTGTGTTTGTCTCTGTGTGTGTCTCTCACTTCCTTCCATGAGAGAAAGTACTTGAATGAGCATGCCCATTCTGTTTTGATTGGCATGGAACTCTCTTGCGCGCACGCACACAAACAGTCGTTCGTGCTCTTGGTTGTGTATTTGCAGTAAAGAGGCCCGATATTGCACAGTAGAGTAGATCGGTCATTGGTGTACTTTATCCACTTCACTTGGCGTGATGCATGCCTCTCGTGACTCGCCGCTTCCCTGCGCTTCACTCAGCATAGCACACGCCAAACAATGCGTCAATTCTGCTTGCGACTGGCATCCTCTGGGGAGACTTCATTGGACCGCTGCTACTGTATACGTTTTGAGTTAAAATATCATTAGCTTTGTTGTTTTCAGGTCAAGGCATGTTAGTGTATCGGCAATATTGCCAGAGGGTCCTGCCCCATCTCTCTCTCTCTCTCTCTCTCTCTCTCTCTCTCTCTCTCTCTCTCTCTCTCTCTCTCTCTCTCTCTCTCTGTCTGTCTGTCTGTCTGTCTGTCTGTCTGTCTCCTGCTCATCTTGCAAGCTATTAAGCTTTTTAGTTACAGTATATACAGTGCATCTGTCTCTCTCTTGTTTGATAGTAGACACAGACTACATGTCTATCAAGTCATACATTTCAAGAAAAAATATTTCAAAAATTATGTTTCAGCAAGATGTGCTGTTGCTTGTTAAGTGTCCAGATGTAGTCACACCAACGTATAACGTCAACATTAATAAAATATATTGTAGTGTGTGTGTGTATGTTTAAATTTATAATTAAACATATACCTCATGTGCACTTGTGTAGCTTTTACACTAATGTAAATGATTTGTTTCATTATAAAGTATAACTGATGTTACTCACACACGCACGCGTGCGCATTGACACGAACACTGCAGGATTTCCCCTACTGACACATGCACACACTACATGTCTTGCCTCTGGTTTTCCTACAACTTTTAGGGTGTGTGTGTGTGTGTGTGTGTGTGTGTGTGTGTGTGTGTTTGTGTGTGTGTGTGTGTGTGTGTGTGTGTACATTAAAGCACCGACACTCTGAAAAGCCTCCATAAATGTTTCTGGAAACCCACTTGAAGTGTGATAATCCAAGTGAAGGTCCTTGGAGGCAAATGTGTATAATTGATGAGCATAGAATTAAGTGTAAACTTTGTTGTTTTCCACTGTTTTCTCATCATACGAATGATGTATCCAAATAACCAAAGGCAATGTTATGTTTTGTTAAAATAAATCCATGGCTGGTTGTACTCCAAGTGATACAGTGGTCATTAGCTGGAATAGTTATGACGGTTTGTTATTTCAGTCTGTTAACTGAGGTTGTTTCAGCAGGCTTTGAGCATTTGTGTCTGCATGATTGTTTGTGTTATGGTTCTTTTTTTCTGGCCATTTTTTGCGTGCCAGAGAATAGGAGAAAAGGGCATCTCTTAAGCCTGAGAGCAGGATTCGTGCATGTGGCTTTTAACACTTCACTGCATGTAATCTTGAACTTGTTTTGTGTAACTGTAGTAGGGTTAGTAACTTTGCGTGTCCCATGTGGGCAGGTTTAGTTTCAGCTAAGTTCATACCTGCTGTTTGCTGTGAGCACAGAGGCTCCTGCTTTGGGTTAGAAATTGGTTTATGATTGTGGTGATTCATGTGTCCTAAGTGGGGTGTTTGTGTGTGTTTCTGTGAGGAAGACTCCAGACTCCCCAGGAGGGAGTGTCACGTCTCTCTGAGTCCCACCAGACACACAGTTGACTCCGCTATTGACCCCGTATGCCCTCTGGGACCAGCCTAGCTCTGTTCCTATACACACTCTGTATGGCATGCCAGACTGCATGTTGTGTGTTTGCCAAAGTGTTTGTGTTTTGTGTGTGTGTGTGTGTGTGTGTGTGTGTGTGTGTGTGTGTGTGTGTGTGTGTGTGTGTGTGTGTGTGTGTGTGTGTGTGTGTGTGTGTGTGTGTGTGTGTGTGTGTGTGTGTGTGTGTGTGTGTGTGTGTGTGTGTGTGTGTGTGTGTGTGTGTGATTATTGCGTGATGTACATTCACAGCATTCACAGCAGGGGGTTGTTGACCCTTTCTGTGCCAATTGAACCTAAATGATTTTTTTTTTTTTGTCTCATTAGGACCCATTGAGTTTGAGGAGTGCAATGCAGCTATTGCTACTGAAGGTAAGTCTTGTTACAAAATTAAAGATATAGAAGTTTTAACAAATACACTGCAAGTGGCATTTTACTCAAGTAAATCCTTAAATGTGTAATCCAAGTTGTTAAACCAACAAATTTTAGAGAACAGATTTAATGAGTTTTTTTTCTGTAATTAAAAATGTTTTGTTTTTGTATTAAGGTGCTAAACCCAGAAAGCGAAAACCGTTCGGCATCCCAGGTCGTAGGAAAGACAAGGACACAGACTCCACGTGAGTGAAGAAATTTTCATCTTCAGTCCGCCAACACAATTTATGCAGCTTATTTTTCTTTCCCTTTGAAAAAAAAAAAAAGAATTTCTCATCATTATGTGACCATTTTATCTTCCAGGGAGTCTACAGAAGTTGAAGCTGCTGTGAGTATAATTTGCACCAGAGCAGCTAATGAATGTATTCTTTCAGTTGATACTTTTGTATTAATATTAATTCAGCTTTGTATGTTATTTTGATTTCAAACAGCAGGAGGTAGAAAAGATCCTTGTAGACTTTATTCTGCTATGTTTTTTACTACTTGAACATGTGACTCTCTGACTCTCTCTCTCTCTCTCTCTCTGTTCCCTCTTGTTAGTTTTGTAGATTTGCTCATTCGTTCATTCATTTCTCTCTGTTTGTGCTTGTAGAACACTGCCAATGGCGCTCCCCCTGGATACTATGGGGCCATAGACATCCAGAATGCTGTAAGCAAGCTAATACACAGAAACTCGTATACACACACAAAGTAAAAATTCGTATTCAGACCTTGTTATCTTTGTTATCACAGTAAATAAATATATTTGGTAAACACAGACCTTAGGGAAAAAAAATTAATAATCGAGGCCAATTTTTTTTTAATCTTTATCAACAGTGGATTTTAACATAAACATTTTCCCTGTTCTGTATTACTATTCATCCGCCCTCTAAAGTAGCATATATAAATGTTTAGTGTGAAAATTGAATTTGTAAAAATATTTTCACCACTAAGCTCAGCCAAATATTATGGGTGGATGTGGTTAAGAATGGGACACGGGAATTAAGTGATTCTATGTGCTTGTTAAGTTTTTACAAATGTGTGTAACGTTGCCACGGTGTACCATTTTCATTTATAATATATTCATAGAAACTGTATATACAGATGAGAGAGTGATTATTTCCCTTCTATGTAAAACCTTGAAAACAGAATTCCATAAATTATATGTATCGATTAAATTGCATGATCTACACTTGATGAACTGATTAGTTTTGACGACAATAAGACAAATTTGGATTATTACAAAAAACCCAAATTTAGGCTAAGTTATACAGTTTGACTTTGTTCAAATTGTTAGTATAAGACAGAAGATTAATATGCGAAGGGATAAAAATAGTTGAAACCATTAAACAGGTACGAGTCAACAGGTAATTGTTTGTCCTGTTTTGAATTGTATAACATTACATATATTGTATAATTTCAGGTTTGAAATTATATCTTGTCTAATACTTGATTGAAAATGTCAATTTAAATGCAATTTAAAAAGAAAAAATATGGTGCTGATTAATACAATTTGTGTATGTATCATTTAGCTGCATTAAAATTTTGATTATAAAGGACACACATACAATACATTTAACTTTTTGTTAATTGTGTGGTGCAACTACTTGGATTTTAAATGTAACTTTTTTCTTCTTGTGTTTTTGTAGAATGTTCCCCAAGTGGATGCAGAGGGCTTCTGTATCAGACCAGAAGTAAATGAAAACGATATCCTTTTCATTTGTCTTGATGCTGTTCTCACTCTCAGGCTCAGTCCAGCCTGTAATACATCAAGGATTTACTGCTATTTGTTTTTCTGTTCACACTTGTCTGAGGCCAGGGCTAAACAAAAGCGGACTGTAAATGATCTCTCTTTCTCTCACTTTTTCTGTTCTGTTGTCGTTGTCTCCTTAACGTTTTTCGCTCACATGCCAAAGAGAATTCCTTCTATTCGTCCAGCGACTCAGAGGATGAAGATGAACCCAGGAAGTTCCACGTAGAAATCAAGCCCGTTCAGCCAAACAATAGCACGCACCAGAACCGAGCCACCATCGATGAGCTTAAAGCCTCCATTGGAAACATCATCCTGTCGCCCTCAACCTCGGTATGGCTTTATGACGTACTAAAGACAAACCAAATACTAAAACTCTCAAACACATACCTGTTGCTGTCCTGCTCTGCTGCACCAACAGTCTGCTCTGCCTGTACAACACTAGAGGGCAACAGGAGAATATCTAACCTCTTTAGGGTATATGCGAACGCCATTTAACCAACCATACTATCCCCTCCTGTAAATGTTTGCCATTAGTCTCTTTCTTGAAGCTCATTTTATTTACATTGGAAAGGCATATATGTTATTTCTAATTTATTTCATATTCCACATTGGCTTCTGATTTAATAGGTTCCTGTTTGCACACATTTCATGTTGCGTTTTTTTTACTTGGAACTTAGAACAACCTTGGGATTACTTTTTTTTTCTTTTTTTTTAAGAGAAATATCAAGAACTCAGAAACAATAATTTTTGATAAGTATCTGATGTTATTGGCCTTTGCTGCGGACTCACACGCATGCACACAGCTCTCCTTGCAGGCTCTTGCAGGCTAGACACACACATGCGCGCGCACACACACACACACACACACACACAGAGAGAGAGAGAGAGCCCAGTCTGATCCCTGACCTCAGTCATGGAGCCCTTCATTCAGCTCCTTCACCATCACTCAATCTCTGAATCACTTTCCACTGCTCTATGAAAATAGCCACTGCCATTAAAATTTAAAACCACTACTGCTTGTGTGCAAACATGCACCGTGTGTGCACTGAACTGTTGTTGTTGTTAATGGTGTTGTGGAGCAGCTGAGAGGGCACGCTCAGTTTCGCGAATGGGGTCCAGTGGGTTTCACCCGCCGCGCTCCCCGGCTGCAAACATAAAACGAATGTCACGGCATCTTCTTCCTGGCTCTGGCTCTTTCCCTCAGTATCTCCCTTCCCCTGCTTTCACCACTGTTCCTCCTCACTGTTTGTTCTACCTCACTCCTTTTTTTTCCTCGTTTCTTTGTTTGCTTTCACTCTTTGGGTTTTATTGGAGCCCACTTGTTCTAGACAGGACTCTGTTGTGGCTATTTATGAATACTTTATGGGGGTAGTTGCCTAGTTTTTTACAAATGTTTTCTTTTTTCTGCCCTAGGAATTAATGATACAGATAAGTTACAAGTTTATAGAGGATATTTTTTTTTCTATTTAATAACATGATTCAGGAGGAAAGATGTTCTCTTTTAAACCTTTGATTTTGTTCATTGCAGTTTGGTTTTGGTTGTTGTCGAGGCTCAAACCCACAATTACTTTCTCATCCTTAAAGTAAAAAAAAACACAAACCACTCTATGTGTGTTTGATTTGCATTTAATTACCAGTACAGTCATTACATTACATTTGCCTTCCTCTCTATCTGTTCAGATTTATTTTTCACACCCATCTACTGCTTTATATTATAATTTCTTTATTATAAGTTAAAGCATACGTCCAAGGTGATGACGAACATTGCTTCATCTGGTGCGAATTATTGAGAGATTTTCTTTTTTTTTCTTTTTCTTTTTTTTCTCCTCAGTGCTCATTTTTCTGTCTTTTTCATTTCTTCTCCTGTTCAGTTCCCCGTCCACGGTGTTCCTTTTATTGAAATAGCAATGGAAGTCGTGTGTGTGTGTGTGTGTGTGTGTGTGTGTGTGTGTGTGTGTGTGTGGCCAGCAAGAGCGGTAATTGAACCCATTTGCCGCTTAGCGCCTGTGGGACTAAACCCTGGCCTCACAGCTCTACGGTGGTTAAACGCTTTTGCTATGTTCCTTAAACCCATTTTGTTTTTTTTTCTCCCCTCCTCCCTTGACAGCCCCCCTAACCATTCTCCTTGTGTGGATAAGTTCTTTATTGAAATTGATGTTCTGAGTTTCCATTGGGTTGGTGGCCCTCAAGAGCATATCTTGCGTAGCTTGTGTTACGCAGCATGACATAGCAGATTTATGTCCCCAAAAAAAAGGCTCTGCGGAGGAAGTTGGTGAAGTGTTGGGGGCACGGGCTCTGTTGTCCCTGACTGATTGTTGTATGGGCTTATATGCACGGTTTTGCGGTGCTGAATTTTTCACCCTACATTTAAAGTCTGGTATGTGTGAGTCAAGACTAGTCCTGTGATTTACTGTCTTTAACTCTGACGTGGAAAATTCCCTCTGCCACTGGGAATAATTGATAATGTAGTTTTCACCCTTAAAGATTTTTTACCTTATTTTCATTGTAGAATATGTATAATGAAATCTTAAATGATGTTACATAAACACTAGTTAAGGCTTAAAGTTTCAACTTGTTGGACATATAAAAAGGATTGTAGAAGTTCGTGCTTCCAAAAGTTGCACACATTCTGATGAATCACAGAAAAACAGGACGAACCTTAGAATACTTAATTTCTCTTTATAAAAACCGTGTCGACAACTTTCAGGTGTACTGTATAGGGAATGATCCTTGCTGTCTCTCTTTTTAGTCTTTACAGAAATACCATGCATATATAATACATTGCAACTAAAACGTCTTTTCGGTTTTTTTTTTTTTTTTTAACAATTTGAGCAAAGTTTAGGCAAGCACGGATGAAAATTTGTGGTTGGTTCCACGCATCTTTGATTAATTACTGTCTGTTTTTGTTTTCAGGGACAGATGAGGAGGAACCAGTCCAGTGAGTATTTTCTCTGTCTGACCTCTCTGTATCTGTGTGTTGCTCGATGACTGTGAAGGGGGGTCGACTGTACAGCTTCTCAGCTACGTTTTTCTTGGCCTGGGATGTTTTTAAAGAGGTTGTCTTTAAAAAGGAAAATCCAGAAACCTAGCCAAAAGCAACATATCCAAAGAAAAAGTAAATAACTTTTCTGTAAATGTGAGCTTGAGGGATATTTCCCTCCTATGGTACAAATACAATTAATTACTTAATTAGCTGTTTGTGTTTTGACATGTCAGAAATGATCTTTTCCCTTCTGCAAATTGGCACAGTTTAGTGTGTGTTTGCTTTGTTGACAGTCATCTATCATGGTCCATGACGTCTTAATGCACATTTGAAAAAGCACAAAAACCCTGACTATTCATTCAAAAAGTCTCTTTTTTATATGAACTAAAATTTGTTGTTTTCCTTCTTTTTAAAATGTTCAGTTTCAGCTTTAGCATGATGCTAAATGATAATTGTATTCACATTCTGCTGCTGAAACACTGATAGAGCTGAGATCAATTTACACAAGGTAATGGCATTGATAGATGTATACTCTACATACGCTTAGGGATCACAGGAGTGTCTACATTAAGCTCTAAGGCTCAGGGCCCTGGTGAGTATGTTTTCACTACAGTAATTAGCCTTCAACCTTGCCTTCCCCTCCCCTCAAAATATCTGCTACAGCTCTCATCTCTGTCCCCTCATAGGAGCCTTTTACACAGCTGCTGCAGCCGGCTGACACCAGCTAACACCACTGACACTGTGTCCTTTCACTGCAAACGTTCAGAATCTTATTTTGAAGGATTTTTTTACATGTATGGTTCTAAATTTTGAGTCCTCTCAGTTGCATATTCTTACCTCTGGCGCTTAAGTTCTTCTTATATGAATCTTTGCAATTTATTGTAACACTTTAGACAGGGGCACAAAGTAACGAAGCAATGCCTGATTTTATTTTTAGTTGCTAAATCACTCCTTCCCCTGTCGTAAAGTGTTACCACCACAATAAAAACAATTTTGCAGGTTGAGTTAACCCTTTTGCAGTAAGGTTTTACTTTCAAAGGCAAAAATAAGAAATATATTGTATCTAAACTAAATCTTACTGCAAACATTTCTCTTTTTTTCATGGCAGATGGTGGTTCTCACTTTTTCAGTCAAAACCTCAGTTTATATTTCTGCTGTAAGGTGTGATGTACTTTTGGCAAATGTCTTTGAATACTAGACGGTGAAACTCTCCCATGTGGGGTTATTATTTTATCTCTTACTTGAAGTAAAAGTGTATTTGCCGTCATCACTCCGTGCAGGTCTGCGAGTCTTAGTTTTTGTTTGTTTTTCTCTCACTGCAGGTGATGAGCTGGCAAAAACCAGAGTGCCAACATCATATGAGTGAGTATTACAGTAAAACATCAATGCTTTCTTTGTAACTCATGTCTGTTTAATGGCAAAGTCTTCTTAAGTGCTACCTTTTTTAATGTTTACTGCATATAAATGCATAAATGCATTTTAAATAGTCTGCGTTTTGTATGCTGATTTTTCAATGTGAGGCAAATTGTGCTGCTATTTGCGTGAAAATGTAAGAAAGTTTGACTTGACGCGCTCTCCCCTCTATCAGACTGACTAACAACGACCTTCTGTCGCTGGACCCATTCAGCCCGACTCTCGCAGCAGGCTCCTCCTTGTCTGTGTCCTCATCAACAGGTAAAATCACTACATTTTATCTGGATTCCTGTGCACATACCTCTCTCCACAGTTTCAGACTTTACCTTTGTCTTTGCTTTGTATCATATTGAATCCCTCAACAAAATGTTTATCACCAGTGAGGGGTCACTTGAATTCCTTTAAAGTTGTAGCCCTTAAGATTTCAGTCCACTCAAAAAATAATTTCAATTGAATGTGATTTTGTGCTACACTCTTCCGGTGACTGCTTCAACGTTTAGCCAGTTGAAAACATATAATGTAAAGCAGCAGCCGCAGGAAATGTTGGGATTTCATGGGCATTAAATGAAAACAGCTATAATATTGTGTAAAAGAGCGAAGAGAAAAAATTGAGGCTATTATCAATGAGATGAAATTGCATTGGATTACATGCATCCGTCGTTTTCTGTGAATCCTTTGTGCTTAGGTAGGCAATCTGAAATGGGCATTGGAACGGTGGACTTGGCCACTACTAAAAAAAAAAACTATACAGAGAGATACTAATGGAATGTAAATACATAAAGAGTTTATTTCAGAAAGAAATGCTGCCATTAAATAGTATCATAAATTGGGGGTTGATTTAATGGAAAAGTTTGAAATATTAAAACTTAAAGGAGCAACCATTCTACAAGTACTCTGGCTTTTATTCAGTCACTCAGTTGAGCCAGTGATCCAGTCATTTTCGCCCTTTCAGTTCCTTGATCTCACCATCTCTCCATGCACTATATAGTCTCCTTACCACTCTCTTTCTTTTTCCATGCTACTCAGTTGGAAGCTTTTCCTCTCTGGGCAATCCCAGATGGAGGAACTGATCCTTGAAGTCATCAGAATATTGGACTTTAGGGAATTCAATTGGCAGGCTTATTCTATCCTAGTTGGCAGGGGGGTTGTCAGTCATTTCTCCAGTTTGTACAATGTAGCTATACCTGTCTCAGTTTTGGTTTCTTTAACATCTTCCTGAAGTGTCAACAGTCATACCTCTCCTAGAGACATTTGGCTTTTGAGTTTGTTTTACTTTACTTTTGAGGTTTTTGTTGCACAAAAAGGGTGATAGTGTGATTCTCATGGCTCTACGTGCCAAACACCAGTGTTTAAACAGAGTGACATTAGCGCTGACCCATTGCCTAGGCTAAGCGTAATCCACAGTTAATTGGCACCTAGTTGAGGTCAGAAGGTTGGTTATAAAGCCCATTGGCACGTATGTTGTCAAACAGTGTCTTGTTACTGTCAAAGGTCGTGACTTAAAAGTCAAAAGAGCATCGAAAAGTGCCCCGATTAAGATACGTTGATGGGAATTAAGTCCCCACATACAGCCTGTTAAATCTCCCTGTGTACAGTGTCACATTATTAGCAGCTCCAACTGCACACATGACGTATTAAACAAGTCTAGTCTGTGAGGTATTAAAAAGATTAAACTCTCACTGAATGAGGCAGAGATTGAAAAAATGTATGTATTTTTTTAATTTATTGTATGTCCCTTATTGTATTTATTTATTTTGTGTTCACTGAATTTTTTTTGGTTTGTACATTTTCATCTGTTTAACATATATTTCTTTTTACTTTTCTTTTTTATTTATTCCAATGCCATTGTCAGAATTTAAATCACTTGATGTTTTATTGGTTTGATGTATTTATTTTAATTTCTCTTGTTAGACCTTGCCTCTGTTTTCCTTTCAATCCCTCCTTCTCCATCTTTTCTGACGAATGACTCAGACGTCTTTCTGCCAGAGGCATCAGGTAAAATGTGTGTGCCCCATTCATCAGACAGCGATTTGAATGAAAACTTGTTTGAAGAACTTGAAGCATTCATCAGCTACTGTTTAGCATGGTATTTATGTTCATTTTTTGTTTTTTGTTTGGTTTTTACTTCAAATGCATGTCAACGTGTGAGAATCAGACTGACTTATACTTAAATTATCAGGACATGTCCTTATGCGTGTCTAGCATGTCTAATCAGGGTTTGTTTGTAGTTGATACGAGAATACATTTAAGTTGCAATATATGCATGGTATTTCTGTAAAGACATGACACCAAAACTATTGTTACACAGAGTTTGCTTGTGTTTTATGCTCATTGTCAGCCACAGTAGGTCCATATACTCCACTTGTCGTATTACAAGAAAAAAATACCGTAATTGTAGAAAATTAACAGTCACTAACTAAAGATGTAGTGATGTGTATATAGGTCTAACTCAAAATTTTCCACCAACTGTAATATAATAAGGCTTAGATAAAACAACTATTGCTGCGTCTATGTTCTGATCTGTGTCGCTATAAAACATAACCATACTTATACAGTGTCTGATACAATTAAAGGGGCTAAAAAAACATACTTTAAACACTTAGAAAAGACAAAGCCACCATTAGAACTCAATACAATTACAAATAGTATCACATAGGTGCTTCATATTTGGTCTAATGTCAGTTAGCAGATTTTTCAGCTATAGAAGGTCTGGCGATCTGCAATGCAATGTGTGTGTTTTGAAAGCAATAAGAGAAAACTATGGAGATCCAAACAGGGCAGATCATCAGAGTTGAAACTTTGTCACCACTGGTATAAAACAAAACTGCAGAATGGCTTAAGAATTACTTGACCTATCGAGGAGAACGGCCTGAAGAATCATGACAACACACACCAAACACAGGTGAACAGCATCAGCAAAGAGGAACAGAAGCCACAAGTTCAAACAAAACAAAAGTAGAATGACAAACATATTGAATAGCATAAATATAATAGCATAGATTGGCATTTATTTTACTTTTAGTGTATATTTTTATTTACCATGAACCATTACCGCATACCACAGCGTTTATAGTGCAAGCTAATTGCAGTGCCTTTGCCTAGCTAGGCCTCTAAACTACTCAGAACTCAGTAATACATACAGAAAAGCACAACATGCAAAAACTCAACAAGAAAGTACATCTAGAACAGAAATGCAACAATGATATAATAAAATCATCATGAAATTCAATGACGGAGCACTAGATCATTCAAGACCGCAGTCCCCTTAGAGAAATCAGCAGGTCACTGAGCACCTCGGCCACCGGGTTATTTAGAGATTTATGGATGAGTTTAACAGTAGCAAATTTAATGAAATGATCAGAACTTGACATATTTAATTCCTGTCTAAAATTTTCATTGCACATTATATGTTATCATAAGAGGCTTGTATGCTGTAGATGCTGCTCGTGGCAAGAAAAAGTTGCGCAGTAAGTTAAATGTGAATAGATGACGGATATCATGGAAGGCACGAAACCTTATACGAACCACCTTTGTATCGGTGTTTGCCTTGGTGGATTAGTTCATCGAAGTTAAAGTTCTTTTTCATAAAGCGTTTGTCATTTTAGCTCCCTGTACTAAACTAGAAATGGTGTCTTTAGAGGACATCAGGCTTAGTCATGATAAATCTAGAGAGAGCCTCGTTCCCGTCACACCTTTATATGATACAGGGTTGAGTGTGTAAATGCAGGTGCCCTATTTTTATGTCACCCAATAACCCAGTGACACTTCCGTTTTGAACATTACCCAGTGATATGAAAACTCGACAGTGCAATGCTAGTGAACTCATTCATTCCCTCTGGTTTCAAACACTGTGTGACTTCTTTCTGTGATAGTCTATAGGCAGATTTATTTAGAGATATTTTGGACCATAGCTGATTATAATTCATGCAGTCAAAGCACTGATACTGTTGGCAACCCTTATCAACAAATTCTATATATAATAAATACCAACTTATATTTTAATAAATACCATTAGTGTGAGTCTAGTGTTCTAGTTTTGGTTTTTATTTTTATTTTGTAAACTGCAGTGAATTCATTTTGAATTGACTTTCTTTACCAATAAAATCTCATGAATTCGTTTTGAGACCTTTCGAGATGCTAAGTTGCTGCTAACTGTGCACAGGACACGTTTTCAATTGTAGATACGTGACTCAAGTGTTACTCTCTATACTCTGCTTTGCATTTGTCATTTTTATTGCCTCTGTCAATCACATCACCTCCTTCAGCTGAGACGGTGCCACAACGGGAGCCCTCTCCTCCCTTGGCAGAGGGCCAACAAACCAAAGACGTCTCCTCTTTCTCTTCGTCCACATCCTCTCCCTGGGACTCACCAGAATACGCTTTCCAAGCACTCAAACCCGTACCAGCGCGGGCCCAGAGCGCCCCCATCACCCTGCCGACCGAATCAGTTGACCCCATCAAAAGCCCAGTCGCTGCCAACGCTCCAAAGAGTGACGCCGCCTTCTCCTCCGTGTGCTGGTCCCAGAGCCAGTGGATTGCTTTCAGTGATAACTTTGCTCTACCTCGACGTCAGGGCCCGGGGTCGTGTGCGAAGGAGCTCCAGAGGCCTCAGTCCGGGTCTGGCAGGTCAAGTCGCTTCCTCTCTGACGACTCTGCTGACGCCTACTGCAAAGCGCCAGGCAGCAGAGAGGAAGGCAACTCCTGTTTCCCTGATGTCTTCACTGGGATTACAGATGGGGCGACGGCTGCAGCTCCATCAAGCAAAGTATTCAATGGTAACATTATCACTGATGTCAGAGACATTTTTTATGCCTGAGGTTTGGAGCTTGATTTGTATATTTTGGATTATTTTTTACTGTATCTTGTCGTTTTTGTGCTTTACTTTCATATTTGAAGTTGACAGTTAAGTTTTTTTTGAATGTTATCTGTTGTTTTTTCATTATTTTATTTTACAGACATATGTTTATCTAACTCACTGCCTGGTTTGCAACATTTTTGTCTCGAGTTTCTTTTCGTGAAATTTATTTTTTAATGTGTTTTTCTTGTGTCCTGTGAGGATTTTCAATTTTGAATGTTTTGCTATTATGGTTTACATATTAGAGGTTTTGACGCATGATGGTTTTGCATTCCCTTGAGTGAAGCCCAGTTGTATACGTACAGTAGATGTTTGCTTGTACTGATTTCCATTCCTGCTGTTTAACTTTTGCTAACCAGTAAAACGTACATGTGTTTGCCCGTGCAGTGTCAGTACCAAACCGACCTACGACCCCGCTGACAGCTGGAGCCCTGGTGCCCCCACCACGACCCTCCTCCAGGCCCAAACTCGCTACTGGAAAACTCACAGGAATAAATGAGATTGTGAGGAAGTACAACACCCTTATATCTGCAACAGATAAAAAATTGCCGTTAAAATAACAGTACATTCGGACATTGTAAAACAATCCCATTTGATTGACTCCCTTCACTCAGGTACGGCCGTTCAGCCCACCCAAAACGTCCAACGCTAGTCCTCCTCCTAGTGCACCACTCGCCCGGGCAGAGAGCTCCTCCTCCTTGTCCTCGAATGCCTCACTCAGCGCAGGCAACACCCCCACTGTTGGTAAGCTTCCTCAGCCTCCTCCGCGTACAGAAAATCTCTCTTTTCATTGACTATTTATTCTCCTTTTCTTCAGCTCCTCACCGATGTGCCACATGTCGTTGTCTCTGCACCACAATGTGCTGTTTTCTCCTTTTCCCTCTTGCCTCACTCCTCTCTCTTTCCTTGCTTCACTCCTCTCCTTACAGGAGCTGAGCACACCTTTGCTCACCCCCTCTCCTCCCCAGAGCCAGAGCTGCTCTCCCTTTATCCTTTCTTTCTGCTAAGCCAAAGTGAGTCTGACTTTCCAAACTCTTGTTTCCCTAAGAGACACTCCTTTCTGTGGTGCTTACAATCATCATCTCTACTCTGCATACATTTCAGTGATGCTAAGAATGTCATCATTAGGGCCCTGTTAGCTCTGTGTTCATCTCTGTGTAACCATATCAGCCTTGTCAGCTTAGGGCTAGCCTGCCACCGTCACACATGTAGGAACCGGCTTACAACTCTGCGCCTCATCATCTCTCCTCACATTTGTGCTCTCTGGGTTTTTTTGATCTTTTCCCTTCCTCTTTATGCCTTTAATTTGGCATAAAGAGGATGATGTCTTCATAGCGAAGCTGCCTACCTTTGAGAAGCGGTGTGAAACACCAGCAGGTATGGTTGAAGTTCATACAAGAGGACCCTCCTCTGTATTTAACTAAAACTAATACCAGTGTGTTGAATGGGCTGGATGGACAGCTGGATTTTTTGCTTTGCCGTGATGGCATTTCTCTGACGTGTGTGCCCTTTATTTTCATCTCTTCAGCCTGTCACATTTGTCTTACTATCAGAAGCATCAACTTCTAACATTATAAGGAGATGTTTGTTAAAATAATGAAGTGATGAATGATATGACTGGTGCATCTTTTGTTAACTTTAGTTTTAATATGCTGTCTGAAGTCATTGTGGCTGCCTAATAGGACTTACTTATAACTAAAGCAGCTGTAGCACGAACTGCTCTAAAACCATATCTTATTTCTGTTTTGAAAAATAACAGAATGTACTGATTTACAATGTATGAATGACTGATCTCATGAAATGTAATAATACAAATATTCTTAATTATATAATGCTTTTCTGCATGATCAAACCTTCCTATTTCTGATGTGAGCTATGGACCCCAATGTTATGAAAGTCTGATCTGCAGCTGAGTCAACAGACCTCAACCTCTGTGCCTTTTTCATTCTCAGGGACGTCTCGCGGTCCCAGCCCTGTGACCCTGGCATCCCAAGATGCTTTGCCCATTGCCGTGGCCTTCACAGAGTCGGTTAATGCTTACTTCAAAGGAGCTGATCCCACTAAGTGAGTCTCACATGACCTCTCACTGCTCGAAGACCCTGACTTGGACCTGCACGCATACACATTTTTGTCCATATTTGAACCTAAACAATAACACATATGACGCTATAAGTTATACATGTCCTAGTGTTGTACTTCATGGTCCCTGGCCAATGTACACTACACTCAGTAGGCCTTTGGTTGTGCATTTTGCAGAGTGTATCTCCCTCTCGCTCTGCATGTATGGAATGTTTTGCATTAGTCTGACACCATTCTTTCAGAGTGGATAACCTACATGGGGCAGATTATAGTCTGGGGCAGAGAAAACATACAGCCTTTTATTGGTTAACTGCTGTTAAATTGGCACTGTGCAAAAAAGCTTATTTTTGCAGGGATTAGCAAATGGAACATTTCATAAGCAATGCAGCGGAGACACGGTGCAAGGTTGAGACGTGCTGTGGGCTGTTAACCACCACAGCCTAGGCCGGACCCCAAATGAAGGAAGACTCTTCTCGTCCCAGAACTTGTTTTGAAACTGGATCAGTATTAGACTATAGGAGCATACAGATATATATTAAGATGAAGAGATGTTTTAAACCTAGAACCTAAACCCAATGTGTTAGATTGAACCAGAAGTCTACATCAGGTTGGATATCTGCTTTAAATAGGCCTTGGTTAGAACGTCACATAAAGAGTGGATTAGCAGTGTTAAGTATGATCCATAATGAGACCAAATATGTCAAGTGTAGCTTTCTATTCAGTTATAATGGTGAAAAGAAAAGTGGAGCAAAAGAAAATTAACGGTAATTTTGATAACAGATTAATTGTTTAAGTCATTTCTCATGAAAAAAATGCCAATTTCTCTGGTTTCAGTTTCTCAAATGTGAGGATTTCCTGCCTTTCTCAATTTTATATAATCGCTTATCCAATAAAATAGAATATCTTTTGAGTTTTTGGGCTGTTGGTCAGACAGAACAAGAGATTTAAAGATGTCACCTTAGACCCTGGGAAATTGTAATGGGTATGTTTCTCAGTTTTCTGACTTTTTTTAAAGTAATAATACTTTAGAAAAAGTAATACGTACAAAGAACTGGCAGATGATTCATGATGAAAAGGATCATTAGCTGGAGCCCTTCTCAGTTATGTTATTGAAGACATCATTCATATTCATGTGGCTTCACTCCACAGGTGCATTGTGAAGATCACAGGAGACATGACTCTGTCGTTCCCCATGGGCATCATCAAGGTGTTCACCACCAACCCCTCCCCGGCCGTCCTCACATTCAAACTGAAGAACACCAGCAGGTTGGAGCAGATCCTACCCAACCAACAGCTGTTATACAGGTGAGGTGTCCAGGAAAGATGATCACAAAACAACGAAAATACAAACAGGCGTGTTTGCCTCGCAAGTGAAGACCTTCACGGAGTGGATGAGTTGATAAGTTGTCAGACTTGTGGTTGAGTCAAAAGGGGATTTGGACCCGATGATACGAGTGAGAGTGGAGGAAATGTAGTCTGCGTCAGTGAGAGGAAATTCAATTAGTAATCTGACATAAACCTATCATTAAGTTGTCAGGGAAGTATTTTCCACCAGACTTTAACAGCCAGGTTCTCTACAGCCCATGTCTCTTCTGAAATACTTCGCGCCCTAAAATAGCAAAGAACAGCAAACTTTATGTAACAGCTGCTTCATTTAACATACTTTATTTTATCCCTCACCTCTTTTGTCTCAATCAAAGGTGTTTAGTATATATTTTACCTCACATGCAGTAAAAGTTTTCAATAGGCCAGTACTGCGACTTTTAAAAAAAAAAACAACAACTTTGTTACCAGTTCATATCCTTTAACAAAAATTAAATAAAAATGACATCTTTTTTCTTTTTTAATGTTTTTCGCTCTGGTTCCTCTCGGTTGTCCCAAGACCACATGGCTGGACTAATTGAATCAGATGGAATTCATGATTTAGTAGCTGGTTGGATATAACAGGGTCATTTTTTCCAAGCTATTGGAGCTTTACACACAAAGCCAAGAAGAGCAATGAATAATTGAGCCTCTGATTATTCCGTGTGTGTGTGTGTGTGTCTGTTTGTGTGTGTGTGTGTATCTTTCTAACTGTTTGTCTTTTATCTAGTGATCCTTCCCAAAGTGACTCGAATTCCAAGGACTTCTGGTTCAACATGCAAGCACTGACGTCCTACCTCAGAAAAGCCTCAGATCAGAATCCTTCAGCTTCCTACTATAATGTGGACATCCTAAAATACCAGGTCAGTCGGTAACATCAAGCTGAGAACGTAATCCAGATAAAATAACTGTAGCTAAAGAATGCTCTCTAAAAACATATTTCCCAAAGTGCTTCACATCCTGAACACGTCTTAGAAAAACGCAAAAACCGTCATGAACATGAGGCGAGGGGAGAGAGAAGGGCAGAAACATAGTTAGTACAAAGTGTATTTTAAAAATGTGAAGTATGCTGCTTTTGATAGCCATGTTCCAAAGTAATGGAGAAACGATAACACAGTATTTTCATAGTGCTGTTTGTGTTTTGTCAGAAGTCTATTTGACCTCCAGGCGTATGTAGCCTTAGTCGATAATATTCTTAGAATAATCCAGTAGTTTTAACAGTGTGCTCTGTTCCTGCCACACAGCTTTTACAATCTTTCTGGGCCAGATAGGAATTAGATTAATTTGTGGTTACCCACTGTCTTTATAATTGCTACTCCAAAACCCTTTGATAATCTGGTTTAAACCTTGATCACAGATACATGTACATACTGTAGGCCTAGTCCTAAAATCATGTAGCCTCACACAATGTGAAATGCCTTGTGAAATCTTTAAAACAAACAAACAAAAAAGCTTGTTTTACATCTTCCAACTGGCTTTTTTTTTTAAACTTTTTTACTATAGTTTATTTATGTTTAATGTCATTGTGCATAATAAATTATATTGTGGAAGCTTAAACTAGCAAATCCAAGTTGTCTGTGATACTATATTATATGTGGTTTTACGATTTTGCACGCCTCTTGGTCTGAGTAGGACCTCTTATTACCAGCCAAGGCCACTGGGAGTGAGACAAGAGATAAAAGAGCAGTGATTGTACATCATTTAGCTAGTATGTACTGTAAGTATTAAACAAATCACCAAAACTGCTCAATGCTTTAAGTTTATGAAGGATTTTGATACGTGGAAAATGTATTTTTTCACTTGTCAGCCAGCAAATGCTGCAGCCCTGGAGTAGGTAGGGGTTAAATATCTTGTGAGGGGATTCTTCAGCTGGTTTGGCCACACTGTCATCAGGCATCAAGCTTTGGCCCTCCAGTTGGCAGACAACCTCACAAACCACTAAAGGCTGTCTTGCCACCCCATAATCATGCCTGATTTTTTTTTTTTTCTTTTCTCCTGATAAATAAATATGAGTTTTAGTTTACGTGAGGTGGATCAAGACATCTAAGAACAAATGAAATATGAGTTCATTTAAGTGTTAAAAAAATTCAAAATAGTCTGGTCAACAAACAACTTTTTTCGGTGATGGGAGAAGAATCGGCCTTTTAATCTGGTTTCTGTTTATGTGAGACACTAGTTGGTGTTCAAACAGCTTTCAAGTTTTCCAGGAGGCTTCTGAGAAACATGATGTTTTCGTTCACATTTCTGTTTTCAGCACAGGAAGCCAACGATGTGTCTGTATCAAAAATATAACAGTGTATTTGATCTTCTAGCTTCAAGCATGGTTACATAGTCTCATTGCAGGAGAGGATATTAAGAAAATCACTCTAATTGCTCAAATTGCTGTTCATATTTAAAGTCGGACTATTGCGCTGTGTTCAGGTGCTGTCTGATGGGATTCATTCCACTCCTCTAAACCTGGCCGTATACTGGAAGTGCACACCAAGTACAACAGACCTGAGGGTAGACTACCGCTACAACCCGGATTCCATGGCCTCTCCTGGGCCGCTCACCAACGTACAGATCTTAGTGCCCGTCGACGGAGGGGTCACCAACATGCAGTCTCTGCCCAACTCCATATGGTGAGATGTCGCGCTTGTTGTATCAGCAGGAGCACAAAAAGTGTGAGGCACTGAAGAACATTTCTATCTTAGTTGAACAAAAGCAGCTTAAGGTGTTATTTCTTTCTTTTATTTTAGGAATTCAGAGCAGAATAAGTGTTTGTGGAAGCTGAGTGACATCTCAGAGAAGTCTGAAAATGAAGGTAAGCATCATGCTTACAAATTTGTTTGCCATGAGAGAAAGTTTGTTCGAAATTGTGGATGATTGTGGATGATGAGGAAGAGAGCAGGGTCAGTCTTTGGAATTTGAGTGTATTTGTTTTTGTTTGACCCCAGGTGCCGGATCTCTGAGGGCCAAGTTTGAACTGTCAAATGGCCCCTCAAACCCCTCAACTATGGCAGTGCAGTTTATGAATGATGGGAGCACCCTGTCCGGAGTGGACATGGAGCTACAGGGGGCTGGATACAGGCTTTCTCTCAGCAAGAAGAGATTCGCCACAGGTATGTAGCATGCTTGGTCGTCCATATGTACCTGCTTCTCGTATAGTTGATGCATCAACCACTCAAATTGCATCCCTTGTGTTCTTTTGCTTAGGACGTTATATGGCAGATTGCTGAGGTGACCCACCACTCTGGTTCTCAAGAAGAAAAAAAAAATCTCGTTTGACACAAAACTTGGCAACTTCGAAGGGCCTCCCTGAAACCCTGGATCCAGCCGAGCACAGTTGTGCTTTTGCCCGGGAGGCGAGAATCTCACTACAATAAAACAGCACTGAGTATTGAACACTGTTTAAAAAAAAATAATAATAAAAGAAAACTAAGATGAGCTTTCAGGAACTGTGTAGATATGAAGTCTAATAATGCTTTCTGATCAATTCACTTTTGTATAGTCAGAAACAATTTATGGATTAGAGATAAATCTATATTGTATTTGAAATCATAAAACAAGAAAAAAGTGCACTAACAATCTTTCAGACGCTAAAACAAAACCATTTCTGTGTGGAAGAGAAGAAAAGGTTTCTCCCTCTCTCCTTCCAAACTGTAAATATTAACACTGCATATTCTGCTCGACCGGCTCTGACTCAACTCTCAAATCAGTTTTGTTTGCTGATTATTCTCTTTTCCTCCTCATGATTTGTCTTTGTTTTGTTTTTTTTGATCATGTGCAATGAAGCCATGGAGGTAGAATCTCAAATCTTAAACAGTATGAATCCTCTCCCAGACTCTTGTGGGACAAGCTTGATCTTTAAAATAACATTGAAGTGCTTTCAAACAAATGCAAAAAAGAAAAAAAAAAATCTGACCTCAGTGCCTCCTCTTATACTGTGGATCAATAGGCAAGAAAAGTGCATCAATGTTTTACCCAGATTTGGGTTTCCAGATTTAAGCTACATTTCTCTGTGGTAAAATACATGGAGATTTTTTTTTTTTTTTAATCAATCACCCCTAATGGGGTCAGTGACCAGTGTGGTCTTTTTAAAGTTGAACTTTTTTTTTCCTTGTAAATTCCTGTTTCAGTCATGGCTTGTGGTTTTTACATTTTAAGCCCTTAAATTTTTTTTCTTCATTTAAAAAAAAAAAAAATGCTCAGCAATCTAGACTGTAAAACATTGTGTCAAATGTTAGATGCTTAAAAAAAAAAAAAAATCAAGGGACACTACCCAAAACTCGCAGCCTTTTTTAAACTGGCAGTGTTTTTTAATCATACTTCTGTGCCCTATTAACGGAGAAATGTGCCTGAATCTAACTTTTCTCTACTTTTTTTGTATACTACAGCACAGTTAATAAGAATAGCACTAACAATGTGCCAGTTATGTTTTTTACTCCTTTATTTGGATATTGAAGGGAAATTGCCTCCTCTTTTTACAAGCCAACTGTCTTCCAGATATGAATTAGTCATGTTTGCCTTCTTTTTTTTTTTTTTAATCTTGTCTTTTTCTAATCAGTACTCGTCAGTTGACCTCAACCTCTCATACATTCACTGTGCAGTAGATGATATTAGTGAACAGTAGCTCAATGAGGCCAAAATAATGATTGAAATGCCTTATCACAACTACTCTACACTGAGTAATCCAGTGTTGCTGACTGTGGTTAGATATTGTGACACAGTATTGCTGTTGCCCTGTGATAGATAACTAAACTGTCCTGCCTCTCACCCAGTGCATGCTGGGATAAGCTTCAGCCTCTTGCAACTATAAACGGCACACGTGTGTATAGAAAATGGGTTGAAAAATTCCCACCTTTGACTCTTGGTGCTTCCTTCTTGTCTTTTACTAATGGAGGGCTGCTGCTGCTGAAGAGGCTGTTGTACGTCTAGATGGAGTATTTTATGTTGTGTAGGACGTTTTCATTGACCTCATCCTTGCGATGATCCTTGAATTAGATGCTGTGTTGGTATGTGACATGTCTGCAGTAAGTTGCCTGGAAGCTGTGATTGAAAATGGGTGAAACCTTTTAGGGCAGGAGTTTCATACACTGTGCATCATGTGGCCAACTGACCTCTCAAATACGATTTTAGGAAACAACCTTTCACTTCAGGCTTATCTTTTACCGTATCCTCAGTACTATAAATCATGCATCATAATAGATTATAACAGGTTGACAGGTGATTTAAACTCATATCCATATTTGATCCATTTAGTGTCTCAGTCGGAAACTGTTGGAAACGCATGATTTATTTGATTTCAGTCATCATATCTGGCCAGGGTGATTGTATGTAATCATCAATTTTTAATGTTTTTAATGTTTTGTATGATTCTTTTAGTACCTGGTTTAAGACTCAAGACTTGACGATTTAGAACCAGACAATATCTGTCTGTCGAACTTAAATTTTGCATTTGACGCTGAACTTTAATCAGTCATATGAAATGAATGAGTTTACATAAAATCCTAAAATTGTAGCACCAGACATTTGTACAGCAAGAAATCAACATGTTGCTCCGTGTTCTCTTTTAATTAATTAATTAATTATATCAGTAGTTTTGGTCAGACAAACCAAATGCGTTAAAAAAGAGTACACTGATTCTGTAAGTGTACTCAGTATTAGCAAGCTGGTTCTTGCTCTCCCCACAAAACTTTCAAAAATAAATTTTCAAGGCTCCTTTTTTCGGTCACTTTCACTTTCTTTCTTTATATGTTCTATTAAACAGAGTTTAAAAAGAGCAAAATTGTGTAAATGATTCTCATAAATTGTACATTTTTACCAATATCTCAGCCACTTTTTGTCTCTACTTTATGATTTCTCATTGTGCCTGTATTAAATGTGTAATATATGAATATATACAAATATATGAAAATGACTACTTTATGCGTGTTCTGTGTTAATTCTTCGAACCTTATCATAAAGATTAATTTAGCCTGTCTACTGTAATTTCTACATGGTCCTAAGAGTTGGAGCGTACCGACTTCGGTAAAACCTACACTTTTCCTCTAGCAGCACCGACAGGATATTTCCAGAGAAATATCTCAATACTAGTCTAATTAGTAATACTTTTTTTTTTTTTTTACAGACATTCATGTTTTCTAATCTGTGTACTTATTTCCACATCAGTTTCAGTGGTACACTGTCTACAGTGCTAATTAGCAATTGTTTGCATGCTAACATGTTAATTCCAAAACATAAGAAGCAATTACACATACTGCTGGAGCATGTTAAAGATTATTGATCATGGCCAGATTGGGTATGTCGTCTTTATTTTAACATTAAAAAGAAAAAAGAAAGCTAAAGAAAGCTAAAGATAAATATATAAAATATATATAATATATAAAATAAGCAACAATAGCAATGCTTGAGCTGGAGCTTAGAAATGAATAAAATTATGAATCTGTGTAAAAAGAAGAGCAGTTTTCCTCAAACATTAGGCAGCTTGGGTTGCTCTTACAGAGGCCATAAAGTCCACCTGAGTAGCTCCTGGCTCCGTATTGTCAGGTCTTCATGGGAAGTACAATAAGCTCAATCAATAAGTCGTGATGAATGTTGATGGTCAGTTCTTTCAAATGCACATTAAAATGTCTAGTATTTTTCTCTAACCCTGGAAGCTACAGAATTCTGTAGTCTGTGTGTGAGCTTTACTGATAATTGTATAGAGTTCATTCAGTATAGTGTCTCTCAAAGAGACAATAATGACTTTTGTAAGACCCAAAAGCAACATCTCTGAAAAAAAACCCCCCAAACTTTCATCCACAGATCTTGTGTCAACACTTTATTCATTGTGTTTGGAGACAGACATTTGGCGGGTGTGCTTCACCAGAAATTTGTGCTCATTGGAAAGGTTGAAACATTTCAAAATCCCACTGAAATGACCGGAATTGAAAGATGGCTCTCAAGAGAAGGATAGAGAAAAAAATTGTAACTAAGGGTCAACTGGCCCTTCAAAGCCTCAAAAATATAGATTTACCGATGAAATGTTGTCGACTGAAAAGTCAGAAGCTGCAATGCTACAAGATAAAAACAACAAATTTATTGTCAGTTTTTTTATATCCATATTCCATGTCAAAAGGTTTGTATTAAACTCCCCTGCTGACATGCAGGATGATATAGCATGAAAACAAAATCTGAAGACACACATGTGTTACTAATGTACTGTTTGCACTGCAAGAACCTCATGCGGTGCTTTGCTTATGAGGATGTATGCATGACTGTTGCGTACGCGCTCAGCACTACATCAACACCTTGTGCATATTTACACACTCAATCATGCCTCGTGTCCCTCGGCCTGAAGACCTCCTCCTTGCTGTTTGAAATACACTGTCTGAGCTGCCTTTCTGCAGCCACATGTGTGAGCCATCAGCGTTGACTCTACTTTTCCCTGTCCGCCTCACTCAGACGAAGACGAAAAGATCTTAGGGTCTCTTGTGTATGATGTTATTCTCTGAAAGGCCAAATTGAGATATGTGAGCTGAAGTCATATCCAGAAACTGTGTTGGTCCATGTGTAGATTTTTGTGTGTGGCCATGCATTTTGTACAGTTTCGGAGGATCTATGAATCGGGGTGTGTGGGCTACATAGGTAAGCAAGCTAATAAAGACAAATGTGATTGTGAGAGTTGAAGGGAATAGTTTGACATTTTGGAAAATAGGCGTACTTGCTTTCTTACCAAGAGTTTGACGAGAACATCAACACCTCTCTCACACCTGTATGCTAAATAAGCACCTACGACCAGTTAACTTAGCTTAGCACACAGAGTGGAAACGGCAGGAAACGGCTAGCCTAACTCAGTTCCAAGGTAGAAAAAAAAAAAAAACACCTACCACCACTTCTAAAATTCCCTAATTAACCTGTTACATCTCATTTGTTTAATTCGTACAAAAAACAAAGTGTAAAAACAACACTACTCGGTTTTACGTGCTAGACTGTTCCTTTGAAAGAATAGCCTGACGTTTGCCCTTTTGCCGAGAGTTACATGAGACGGTTGATACAACTCTCAGGTCTGTCTGTTAAATATGAAATCTACCACCAGCAGCCAGTTAGCTTAGCTTATCATAAAGACTAGAAACGAGGGGAAACAGCTAGCCGGGTCCTGTCAGAAGATAACACGTTAACTAACGTTAACTAACACGTTACATCACAAGCTTTATTGGAGCTATTAGAACCTTGCGGTTTCCCCGTTCTCAGTCTTTTTGCTAAGCTATGCTAACCGGCTGCTGCCTGTAGCCCCATATTTATCGTACAGTCATTACAGCGGAATCAGTCTTCTCATCTAACTCTCAACACAAATAAGCATATTTGCATATTTCTCAAAATGTCCCTTCTTCTTTAAAACAGGTGAAATTCTTGGTTCCGGGACGGTGGGCTTGCCTGTGTCTGGTATCGATTGAGAGATCCTGAACGTCAGAATCAGATCCGTGAAACAGTCAGAGCAGAGGGAGCATTAAGTCTTTGTTGTCCACCATCACAGTGATGTTTGTCCAAAGGCCCACTGGAGCCATAGAGTTGAGTTATTCTACAATCCAGAGGGCAAGCCCCACATCAGTAACATTTACGGACTATTTATAATTGATGTGCCCATTTGATCTCCCTCTTCACCACGAGAAAAACCATCTGAACAAACATGGATGGTGTAAGATTATTGCATTAATATGGATTCCTCTCCTCTGCTTCTACTGCTTGCTCCAAAACCCAGAAGACCTCTTTAGAATAACTCAAACCCTGAACATGTCAGACTCACAGCCAAAGGCATCTGTCACATTTTCCACTCCGCAAGCAGAGCTCTGTCAAATGTTTCCCCCTGCCAATAAAAATATGAACACAATTCAGCGTTAACAAAACTGACAGGAAATTTATCATGATGAAAGGACTTGGACAAATTGCTTTTATATTGGCTGACACCAGCAGATCATCAGCTTTACCATCAATTGATCAATCAATCAATTTTTTTTTTTCTCTCAATCTTTAGAGCAATGTAATGCGATTCACACTATGATAAAACATTAATTAATTAAAAGCAAACTTCCAGTCAAAAATCCAGACACACACTTACCTGAGGTCCTCTTGAAGGTTGACGCAGAGGCTAAAGGAGCTAAAGGTTATTTCAACATTTCTGATTTAGGCTTTAGATGTGTGTATAGTAATTAAGTCATCAGAGGCCTTTAGCCACGTGCCTGATATGTATCTTTGAAATGTGTCCTAAAAGTACCTCAGGTGCCATTCTTTGAACAAATTTCAAAACAAATCTAGTTCTCAGCAGCTTTTTCGACAAATTCTTGCTAGCTTGCTCTATTTGTGTACACACGAAAGTAATACATTACAGCAATCTACCTGTATTTTTTCATTAAAAAAGTGCATTGCACATTGCATTTAATCTTTCGATGTCCCCTGGAGAATGAAATGACTTGACCTTTGCGTGCATTCCTTGGGTTTCAGTAGCTCGACGTAACAAAATCATACATTCTAACTGGCACACTCTACAGTGACCAGCTGTATGTCACCGCTCTGCTTCTTTGGCACATTCAAGACACTGAGTCAGGTGATATGTTAAGCCTAAGACATGTAAAGAGAATAAACCGCAATAAGTGTGTTGCTGCTACTTGGCAACTGAAACCACACAGGAACAGAAATGCTACTCCTGTAATTTCACTGTAGATTTGCTGAAATGAGTCACTGGAGGTAAAATTGAGATCCAGTGATGAGATGTCCCAGTTCACTGCCTCGTCAGCCCTGGGGAGGGAAGTGGACCCTTCCGTGCAATGTTCACAGAAGCATGTCACAGGCTATTTGTCATGGTAAGCATGTGTGTGAGTGTGCGTTTGGGGGAGGGGATGACTGAGAAATGGTCACATCTTAATTCCTATGGTCTTCCTTTGGTCCTTCTTTATTGGCCTGGCTAAATCTGCCATTGCAATTGCATTGCATCTCTTCAGATATGATGTAGAGGCACACAAGTTCCTTATAATTTGAGGATAACAGACCACATAAAGTATATATGGGAAAAAATATATCGGTCAATTTTATTTACGTAGCCATTATCATAAATCATAAATTTGCCCCAAATTTGTAGTGCTCTATCCTTAGACCCTCGATTCGGAGAAGGAAAAAACTCCCAAAAAACCCTTTAAGAAGTAGAAAAGGGAAGAAACCACAGGAAGTACAGCAGAGGATGGGTCCCTTTTCCAGGAAAGACAGAAATGCAATGCACGTTGTATTTACACAGTAGACAGAAATAGAATTGGTAAAATTTCAGTAAGGAAAATCAAAACTCAAGAACACTATTCACACAGAGGAAAAGAGACAAGGGCAGCATACCAGAGAAAGAGAAGGGCAAGGACATAGTTCACACAGAGGGAGAAGAGATAAGGACACCATTCCCACAGAAGGACGGGAGAAGATGACACTGTTCACACAGAGGAAAGAGAGACGAGGACACAATTAACACAGAATTAGAAGAGACAAAGATGCCGTTCACACAGATGGAGAGAGACAAGGATGTAGTTCACAAAGAGGAAGAAGAGGTGAGGACGCAATCCACACAGAGGGACAGAACAGGGACAGCATTCACACAGGGAGATGAGACAAGGACACAATTCACACAGAAGGAGAAGAGACGACAACATCGTTCACACAGAAGGAGAGAGAAACCCAAAGCTTCAGACTCCACCATGTGGAAAGAGGAATAAATCCGGTTGCTTTGTTGCATAGAGGAGAAGGATGGATGTGGGAAGAGTTACGGTCTTCAAACCTGTGGGTATCTTATCTATTAAAATGGTCGGGCATCACTGTGTAATACACTGTTTAAAAGAATAATTTCATAACTTATTTTACTGGATGTCAACATATTGCTGCTTTTTGACTGTTTCTGATTTTTTTTTTTAAAGGAAAAAAAAAAGATAGTATACTATAGAGATATAGATACAGATATTAGACAGATGTGCTTTTAAAGGTTGGAGGCAGAGCTGAAGTGAAATGAAGCATAAGCCCAAGGGATCAATACACCCCAGTGTGAGTCAACATGAGACACACATACAAAACTCTCCTTCCTTCCAGAGAGGAAATGTTCAGTCTATAAATATTTGGAGTTTGCTAATTGAAAGAATATGTACAGCTTCGATTCTGGGGGGTTCTTTAAACACTGCGCTCATATGGATTCTTTGTATAGTTATCTGTCCCTTTGTTCATTAGTGCCAAGTGAAATGAGCTGAGGCTAAGGTAAACATAAAGATAGACACACGCACACATTCAAGGACACAGATGCACACAGGTTAGGTTTGATCAGCCACTGGCCTTGTGGGTTTGATAGTCAGTTGTTTCCCTCTGAAGACCTTTTGTTTTGCTTCGCCATAAGCAGCGCATGATCCTCCTTTCCAATTGGCAGGCTTGTTACACGCAAAGCAGTGTGGATGTGCTTTTATGTAGGCAAATGCAAGCTGTCCGCTGGGAGAAGAGCAGACTGCTATGAAATTCAACTGGAAAACATGTTTGCATGTCACTGTGTTTGCATTCAGAATGAAAGATTCATGGACACAGGTGTTTTTTTTACCGTAGAGCACACACCCGCGTCTGGCTGTTTTGCAGACCGCTCTGCTGCGGCCAGTGGCGGGGACACACTGGCAACTACTAAATGAGACGATATGCAAGGAATAGATTGGCAGGCCTAATAAAAATTATGCTGTCACACAATCATAAATGGAGAATTAACGAATGCCATATATACATACACGCAAAAGTTCAAAATGAATTCTAGTTTCTCACATGAATGCAATTCCTGTAAAGACACATTTCCCGGTTATTAAAAATGACTTCAGCCCTAACATTTTAAGCATGATGCTGTTGCACAGTTTTACAGTCAATACATTTGCATGGACTTGATTGAGAGAACAGTCAACTTCCGCACTCCTCTGACATCCAAGCGTTGAGGCTCTTTCAGAGGGACGCCTGCGTGTCACATGTGGGTTAAACCTCGTGTGCGGCTAGTTTAGCCTCTGACTGCAACACGTATAGCGTGATGTGTTTTTAAGCCCTTCCATTTAACATGCTAGACTGATTGTTCGACTATTGCAGCATGATAAGTTATGCATAACGGCGCAATTGGGAGACGTGTCTGTGTGAGATGACATGTGACAAGGTGGATTTCGGATCACGTTCTATGCGTGCAGGAATCTCTCTGTCTTCCTATTTCTTAGCCTCTCAGACAGAACCTAAACACACCAAATCTTCTCTCATGGTCTTAACACCTCACGTTACGTACTCTGGGGGTTGGTTACATGGATACCTTGACCTTGATAACTTGACTGCTTTCTTAAATTGTATTTCATAAGAGAATGTTCATTACATTGAAATTGTTCTGTAATTGTTGTTACAGATATTGTTTGTCTAAACAGACTTTTCTGCTGTAAGCTGCTCTACATCACCTGCCGGCACTCCTTAGTTACTCAGTAGTAATCACGTTGTCCACGAGTTCATTCATACATGCTGAAATACAGAGGTTGCCATCATGGTGACCGATGCCGGCGCACAATGTTCTTACAGCCAACTGGATTCAGGAGCAGGTTAACTTGTAACTTGTCCTCTTGGCTGTTAAGAGTCTTCAGAGTTACTCAGTGCTGATTCAGTTTGACCTGGTGTTCAATGTGAGAGGCAAGTTGGCCCAGTTTGAGTACCTACACACATGTGATACCGACGCAACTCATGGACCGACAATGGCCGCAAGGTTTCTGGATTAACATGACGGGACAAAGGCCTGAAATGGAGACCAACAGAGCTAGAAATCCCACAGCAGTTGTCATTGGGCCACCCGATGACCCGACTCAGACGGTCACACCTGCTCCACACCCACACCAGTCAGACAGTTTGCTGGATGGTGAGAAGACTGGAGCTTCCCTGCTGTTCTCTGGGGTCTTCCTGGCTCTGATTGGTGTCATCTTCACCGTCATGGGCTGGCAGCACTACCGAGCCAACTCCAGCTTTGGGTGGACCCAAATGCTGGGCCCCATCCTGATCTCCGTCGGAGGTACATTCATGCTTAGCAGTATCTGCAAGTTTGGCATTATCTCTTGCTGGCCTTGCAGACAGTGGGACAAAGAGGTGCTTGTAATGCCTGTGATGGAGCAGACCTCAAGGGGACATTCTATTACGCTGAGTGGAATAAATCCACCAATCATGTTGCACAGTGCCACAACAATGCTATGTATTCCGCCTGCCTATAACTTTATAACCCGGGAGGTACGCCGGGCCATTGAGCTTCAACCCGGCAGCTTTGCGAATGGCATCCAGGCAGCCCTTCCTCCACATGACGCTGTTTACTGTGCTGATAACGCAGCTTTCACAGCAGAAGAAGACAGCTCAGCTCGCAGCGCAGAAACTGACTGCAGAAGAAGCAGGTAGGGGAACAGCGCTTACATGACAGACATTGCTCCAACTTTTGAGAGAGCACAAGCCTCTAAGAAACAATGCTTTAGTCGTGCTGGTTTCCTCCATTACTTAAACATGCTGTTATGATGAACCTGTGGTTTCAGAGGACAGGTACATGCATCTTTTTTTTTTTTTGCCTCAAAAAAAAAAGGGGAGGGGGGAGTTCACACAGCATGCAACATATTGACACTAGAGCAGATAAAACCGACGGGGGCAGAGAGTTAATCTTCAGTCGAATGTGATTGTGTTAAAAACTCACAGCTTCTCACAGTACTCATTAAATCAGACACAGTGTGCCAGAGTTCATTTCTTATTAACCACAAGATCACTTTCCACTTGGCCCAAAGTGTTTTTGGGCCGTCAGTGTTCTCTCAGCCAATTATGCTGCAATTAATAATCTCTCTATAATAGTCGACACACTTGTATTGGTTCACTAAATTACTGTACTGAGAGCAATGTGTCACATAGTGGCGGGTTATTGACACTAGCTAACAAGGTAAAACTGGATTTTTTTTAGTTAAGAGGAGAAAATTTTGAAAATAAAAAATAAAATGAGGCTTGTGTCAATGAAATGGGGACAATCGAGACCAAAATAGCTCCGCATCTTCTCATTTAATCACCCTTCAGAGGTATAGCGTCATATCAAAGACATTTTACAGTATATATGTGCCTTGCAATGGAAATGCACATTGTGCAGAGCATTTTTAGTTCAACATTTTTCCCACCTGTGCCTACAGAAAGTGCCGAGGGAAACATAACATTATGTATGGTCATAAAAAAGAGTTTCTTTCCACTAATTGCAGGATCCCATTTATTTGAAATCCAATCAAATAACCTCTGACAGACGTCCTGCTAAACAAAAAGCTGACTTCCATTAGTGGAAAGTTAAAAGTTTTCACTTTCTTTTATTGTTTTAGACGATTACTCCCAGCAGGTTTCCAGGAAAGTAATTCACTTTAATAAAAATAGACAGCAGGAATAATACAGTTAACCTAGGATAACCATAAACTGCTGCCCCCGATCATGTGAGCATATGCTCAGCTCACCAGCTCTCACTTATGTTGTCACAGCTTCTGACCTGTTCCTGTACGTTTCCAGTGGTTAATGCCAAATAGAGGAATGATCAAGGGAGAAATTGCTCCACCTCAGTGGGCAATCTGCTTCCTAAAATCTCCTTTAGGCGTAAGCAATCGGGCCTGTAAACATTTGGATATTGGCCAGATCTTCTCCTAAATCCAGACTGCCTGAGATTTGTTATTTGCCTTTAATCTCCTGTAGGATTGAGGAGACAGAGGATGAAAGCGGACGCGCTGACCAAGGCGGCGCTACCTGTTCACCTCCACCTGCATATGAGGACATCTACTCTTCCTTTGACAGACACAGTCTTTCCTAAATGCCTGCTGAAAAAAAGGAATTTCATCTTTCTTAGCGGACACTGTTTTTCTTTTTTTTTCTCGTTATTAAGTTCAACGATGGTATGTCAAAGTGATCTGATGAGATGTCCTGCTAAAACACTGCTTCAGTGTCACTGGTATTTCACTGCACAGCAACACAAGAGTAACGTAGCTTTGGTTTCACTTTCCTCCTGCAGCTGTTATCATGTGGAGTTACCATAATAATTATGTATGAAGTCATAAAATCCACTAAGATGAGACTCCCTGGAAGAAAACCTCATTAAAATGGAGATTTATGGACAAACTCAGCTCTATCTGAGGACTCTAAGGTTTTGGAAACTTTGAGATGCTAAATTTACATTCAGAATAAAAAAAATATACATATTTATCCGGTGCTTGTTGTGTCTCAACAGCTGCACAAACCACTGTACATGCCCATTAAATGGTGACAGAGAAAATGCAGATGGCCAGTGTTACCAGCCAGTTTTTTTTTTGTTTTGTTTGTCTATGCTGGAGAAAATGAACATCAAGAGAGGAAAAAGTCGTAATGGTCGTTTACTATTTGGTTATAATTATTGCCCAATGTTAGTATTTGTGTGTGGTGTTTGAGGAGACCATGAAAGTCAGAAGATGATCACCTCAACATGAGTAGACCTCTTAAAATGTCAGTTTAGAAAGGCAATGAACATACTGCTATTACCAGTACTGCTACTACTACTACTAATAATAATAATAACAATAATAATAACAACAATAATAATAATAATACACTCAGATAGAGCTGGAGATTCCTGTTTTTATTTCCCGGTTTCCTGCAGGATCCTTCAACTGACTGTATCAGTTTCCTGAGGAATTTATCCTGTTTGCAGGATAAACACAAGTGTCACTGCACCACACGGGGGCAGAAACACTGAGGAAATCAATACACCTTCATTCACCGGGTCAAGTCAGGTGGTTTAACCGGGACAAGGGAAGCCTACGGTATGAAGATACTACTACTACTACTACTAATAATAATAATAATAGTAATATTAATAATAATAACTTTGATAATAAGGTCAAGATGTTCTCTTAAATCAAGCTTTTAAACTCCACACAGTTGCCACTGCCTTATATTCATTATTAAATTCAATCTGAAACTATCTATTCAATTCCTGCACCGAACTGTGGCTGCCCTGAAACTTTTATTCAACTTCTTCTTATTTTGGTTTATCTTTAATCTCAGTTCGCTCTAGTTTACCGGCCCGGTGTGTATCTTCCCGGTCCACGTCTCACGGGGGCCCGACAAGACTTCGAATTGTCTTGTTGTTGAAAAGTGCCACGCAAATAGATTCGCCCTTTCATAACACAACTCGGCTTCTCTCCGACACACACCACACGCACAGACAAGCCCACGGGTACCTGCAGTTACTTGGACACACCCTCACACGGGCAGTTCTTCTATTAGATTGACAATTTTTTAATTTAAATGGGACTGAATTATGAGCTGGTTTTTTTTTTTTGGGGGGGGTATTTATTTATTCATTTAAATTGAAACTTTCTTAAAAAACATAGACACTAGAAGCAAATATATCTGTTGCAGTTGGGACTAGATTTTGGGGGGAATATTTCAGTTGAGTTAATCTGCGTTTTATTTGCAGGAGGGGTGACATGTCTCGGTAAATATTGACCGATAAAAAAAAAAAATACCCACACACACACACACACACACACACACACACACACACACACCCTGCCACCCGCAAACCCAACACTCACTCAAATCTCCCTACATCAACTCTCGGCTTGGCTCCAAAAAGCGTGCGCGCTCCAAACAACTTTTCCCAAAACGTCGAGGATTGAAAATTCAGAGCAATTTAGAAAAGGTCTCGGGGACCTGCCTCACACTCCGTTTGCCTGTGCAGATTTGAAACCGCAGCGCAATATGACTTTCATTATTTTTACAGCACAGTAAAATGCGGGTGGCCGACAAGGACCATTATTTCACCATTTTGGAGCACTGGATACGATTTATGAAAGTATTACGGAACATGCTGAACGATAACAACTCCCAAATAAAAGAGATGGAGGGGTGTGTGTGTGTGTGTGTGTGCGTGCGTGTGTGTAGGGGGGGTGTGAAGTGGAAATATTACAAAATCCCACGAAAAAGAGTCCTGATATGAGTTTTGAAGGTTATGAATAGGTCGTTATCAGTAATTTTGTGGTTAATAATAAGGGAAACCACTATATTATTTCCAACTGGAGCTCTTTTGAAGGCAGAAAGTAACAACAATCAATTATTTGCAGTGATGTGCAAAAGCTATGCTTGTTGAAATTATTTGGCAGCCTCCGAAATGTCCTAATACAAGATGATTTCTGTAATGAAGTGGATAAACTTTTCTGCAAATTAAAAATGGTCAGAGTTAATGAGTGTAGTCTGTAATATTACAGCTCTCTCTCCCAGGGCAACAGGTGCTTGTCTGTCCGTATCTGTCTCTGCTGGACTAGACCAGCTCTCGTTCACGGTCGGCATTTCTTTGTCACACGTTTTCCAGGATGAGCCTGTATTTCGGGGCCACTAAAGTGGTTTGATTGTGCTGGAGGCCCGAGCTGGAGGCCCTGTCACTAAACCACATGTGCTCCCAGCTAAACATTTGCGGACGGATTTGGAAACTACATCTGAGATGGCATTTTCCTTTTGAGATCAAAAATACCAAAGGGTCAGATAATCCCTGGAAATCATGATTAGACTAGAGTAATTAGCACTGACCTTGCTCTGCATGCTGGCAGCGAGTGGACCCGGCCATTGTGTTTGCGCCGTTACACCCCCATACTCCCATATGGTGCATGCTAATAGGAATGAGAGGGCTTGGTCTCTGCAACTCACAAACAGCTGAAGTGGGCTTTTAGTCTGTAACATGAGCTCATTGTGTGAGCTCATGTGACGATATGTTACGACTGGAAGTGTTGAAAAACTTACAAAAAAGAAGTTTAGAGCCAGTTTTGCTTCAGCATTTGTTCAACATGTCACTTACCACACACCAAAGTAACAATTTATCCCCTTAACATGCCTTTTTCTCCTTTTGTTCCACCTTATGTGGCTTTAATTTTGATAAAACCATCTGATTTCACATTCCCTGACGCTATCATATATTGTTTATTCCATGCCGTCTTTTTTGAACTTTTCCCTGATGTTTGCACTGGGGGAAATATTCAAACCCCAAACGCTGCACTTTTTTTTTGACTGCACCATTCGTTAGAAGGGAGATATTCCGTATGTATCGTACGATTTTTTCTATACGCATTCCCCCAAAATTCAGCCTGACATATTTGCTACATCTGTGAACTTTCTCCACTTGAATTTAAAATAAAGTTCGAACAGTGTTTGGCCTCACAACATTAGTTTTTAAAGACTGGCTGACTAGCAGGTCGCTTTTTGTTAAGAGCTTAGGCCTTAATTGCTAGTGAACTTATTGACTTATTAACTGCACTTTCAGCACTGACCACATTAAAATGTATATATATATTTTTTTTAATCTGTGTGAAGACATGTTATTTATTTTCATTACATAACGGAGTTTTTATCAAAGGGTTGGTTCGCCCCAAATTACAAAAAATACATATGTTCTTACTTACCTCCGCACACCCAGGCGGTGGTTCCCAAACCTGTTTCTACTTTTGACCCTTTAATACAAAGCAATGGCTTCATCACAGATTGCAACTTGCGTGTATATATGTTGTGAGCGGTTCAGTCAAAAAGTGAATTTTTCTGCCCGGATTGTGTCATTTGAATAATTTCCTAGAGGCCTGAAGAGGTAAAACTGTACAGTGCAGTATTTCCCAAAAAAGAAGCAAAGACTGGAGAAAAGTCTGAAAAATAAACACGGCTTTGTGAAGTGGACTTTTATTCTTTTTTCTCATTTTGTACGTGAGTGATCATCTCACGACCCCTTGTATTAATCTTGTGACCCCTTGTGGGGTTGAGTATTGGAGATACTGTCTCTGAAAAAAGTAAAAAAAAAAAAAAAAATTTTGCTGTTGAAATTAAATGCATGTTTTTTATTCATGTGAGCAGTGCAAACACAGCTCCGCTTACTGCCATTGTGTGACAAATGAAACCCAAACTTTCTGAATGCCTTGACACCAGATGTAAATGTGAAAATATGTTTTCTTGTATTTGAGTGGACCTACCCTTTAAATGTCCTGCCTGCGCATGCATGTGTGCAGCTGGCGTTGTTCAGGGAAAACTTTTCGCTGAAATGACATTAAAGGACACAGGCTTCTGTCAGGACATTTCTCGTTATTTTGACGGGAGAGGCAGATCTGGTGAACCTCATTCACATTTTCAACTCCGAATCCCTCGCGATTATTTTTAGCAGCTTAAAGTGGCTGTTTTCAAAATAAGTTCCTGACCGTATATCAAAAGATCCCAGTGCCACAGTGGTGGGCTCGCTCTCCGTGCCTGCTTTCATTTCACTGTGTGTGCGTCTGTGTGTGTGTGTGTGTGTGTGTGTGTGTGTGTGTGTTGCTACGTAAGAGCCCGTGCAACTACAGGGCATGAAGACAGGGGACAAATGGATTCCATGTTTGCAGGAAAACACGCTGGAGGCACAGGAAAACTTTGTTGTTTATGAAGAACACGTGAAACCAATCAAATCTGAATTATCTTCCTGTTGTTCCAGCTTTTGTCGTTTGCAGTTTTCAGTTCGCTCGCCAGCAGTGTCACCACCCAGCGAGCAGGTCTGTGCATGAAAGGTAGAGAGTTTACTGGTCGCAGACACACATGCAGTGAACTCACATGCACCCAGAGACTCACACTGCACATACGCATTCAGTGTTTTCATTGTTTTGCACCGAGTCACTCTGAAATGGATTTTTGACTGGTTTGTCACCTTCAGATTAAAGTTCTCACACTTTTTATTGCGCTGGTGGTGAAGGTGGTGAAAAATGCAAATTATCAGCCTTTTTATCCTTATGATGCAGAGAAAACAAACTTTTTCAAGTCGGTCGTTTTTTTTTTGTCTCTTTTTGTTAATTTTCCTGACTCAAACACACACACACACACACACACACACACACACACACACACACACACACACACACACACACACACAGACACACACACAGACATGTTTGTGAGAGGAGCGTCTAAACCTCAAGGGGATCTGATAAATTGTCAGCCCACAGGAAATGATTTGCAGACCTTCTCAGCATAATAACCCATTTACATGCTCATCCTTGTATGGAGCTGGGTTACTCACACACATACACACACACACACACACACACAACTCTACTTCTCTCTAACACACACCATATGCACAGACAAACCTATACGTACGTGCAGTGACTTGAACGCACTCTTACATCAGCAAACAGCCGCTAAAGTGCCTTGGAAACACACACACTCACACACACACACATACAGACACTCTCTCTCCCACACACTCCCACTAACACACACATTTTTCGAGATGGAGGCTGAGGTGACTGCCCCTGTTTTTCAGAGCTAATGTGGCAAAACCTTCAGCTACAATCAAGTCCCTTTACTTTTTTTCTTGACTCTAAGACTCTACGTGGCCCTGATAAAGTCATCTCCCTCTGCCTGTCTCGCCCTGTCTCACCCTGTCTCACCCTCCCTCCCTCTTACTCTCTCTAATAACTTTGCCATCAGTTTTTTTTTTTTTTTTCATTTTTTTTATTACGACCAAACCCCCTCTACGGATCACCTCAGAGAGCAGGTGTTCAGCTCATTCAGCGAGAGCACGGTGAGGTCAGCTTCATCGGCTGCGTTATTGGAAAATAACCATATATGTGTTATGAGGGCGACCGCAGTGGATTTGACTGTTTTCTGAGTGCAATTACATGTGTCTTCTGTAAGGGTCAGTGCTTTGTCGCGCAGCAGGGGGACTCGTCATGTGGAAAAAGAGTTCTGTGACGATTAAATTTACGAACAGTATTTCATTCTGTATTTGATCGGGAGGTGGCTTGAGTAGCTCTTATGAGAATTTCATATGACTTTAAAAAGTATGAGGCTTTATATATCACTGGCAAATGTGTGTCAAAACTATGTTTCTTTTCACTCAATGTACTTTTCAGAGCATTGAAAATGAAAGTAAAGTGTCACAGAGAACTTTTTTATTTTGTTGTTTTATTTCATTCTCATTCACTGCATTTCAGTTTTACAGTTTATCCTCAGAATAAGTCTTTTAATGTCTTTTTCTAAAGGCTGAAAAAGCAAGTGACCTTGGGAATAATAGCTGTGGTGGCCTAGTAGTATTTGAACAAAATAACCTTAACTCAAGGTCCATTTAGTAGCTTTCTGGAGCTCTTCAGCTGCATCGTGCCATCTTATTTAATTGTCATGGAATACAATTCTGGAAAAAACTAGTGAGGGAACTTTGAGTTAAGATTATTTTCTCAAGAAAATATCGTAATTTTTATTTTTAGATGAAAAAAATACGATACTTAAAATTTTTCTGAAATACACCGAGTGATGGCACTTAGCTACTACAGCGTAACAAATCTAAACAGTGTAGTTTAATTAAAATTGAGAGCAAAGTGCAGTATAAAGCTGATTGTCTGGGAACATGACAGGTGTCACCAAATGTGTTCACCTTCCAAGGATGTTGATGCATTTGCTGTTGTGTCTTAGAAATGCAGACTGGCAGGGATACCTCTCGGGGGGGATTCAGACAACCAATCAGAAGTAACATGACCACTTCATTTCATTTTTTATTTCACCTATTTTTTACTGGGGTTCGTTACATATAATAATATTTAAAGTAATGAATTACTATGCATATTGTAGTTAATAGTCATACACTATTATAGTTCACACATCATTGCAGCAAAACTACAGTTTTGCAGAATTATTAGAAACATTTCACTTACAGAGTCTAATACGGTCTAATTTCTTTCTTTTCTTTCTTCTTGTTTATTTTATTCAGGTTGGTCTTTGTCTGTTTTGTTAATCCCTTAGCCTGTCTCTGTGTTTTGTAATGATTTCAAAATAGGCCCCTTTATAGAATAATGAGACTGCTCTTTTAAACGCAGTGTGACTTTAAATTTCAAACCCCTTGCCGATTTGCAAAAATAACAGCGCTAATCCTCACATCCTCATTCTTACATGAAGCTTGCGCTCATGTTTTGGCCCCTTTTCTCACTAATTACAACAGCCTGACACACTGAACAGACTGTACTGTTTTTACTGCAGCGTGTATTTTAATATGATAATGTGATACTTTTGGGAATTTTGGGAATAATCATGTCTCATTACTATTAAATACATAGCAGTGAGAGAAACTGCAACACAAAGCAAATAGTAAGAAATTATTAATGGTCAGTTTATTTACTGTTTGAATGGTGATTAGTCAGCGATGTAGTCATACTCCCCAGCTGGTGAAAGGAGATTTCCTGGTCAGATGAAGTGAAACTGAAAGGACAGAGGCTCACTTATTTGGCTGAGCGATGCCCCATAAGGATCACGCTCTGCTCTAGCTCCCAGGTTTCCATTCCTGCCCTGTCAGTAAATACAACAGTAAGTATAACATTTCACACTAACAGAAATTAGGAGCAAAGAGAAACGTAAACATGGGAGAATTTGGGAGCTGTGTATTTTGGAAAAGAAATCCTGTGTTTGTATTAATATTTCACCTCTGGGAAAACTTCTGTCACCGACAATTTAAAGGGCATGCAGCCAACATTGTGTCAATTTGCTGTTACGCCGGTATTTATGACTTTATTGAATTAGGGCAGAAAGTCTGTGGTGGGTCTAGATTTTCGGGGCAGGAGGAGAGGTGGAGAAGGAGAAACAAAATGAAAAAGAATATGGCCAGTTTGGAGTGAGGAAGGAAAACCAGGACTTATTTTTGTTTCCAATGTGTTTCCGTCCACATATGGTCCTTGTTTTGTCCTATATACCAAGAATCTCAGAAGTGACCCGTGACCCGGCTCCTCAGACTGACATGATTTTGGCTGTCTCACTCTGAGTTCAATTCGACCCTGTGTCCCCGAAGTTCAAGGGTCACCTCCAGGGAGCAGCAAATTAACCCAATGTGTCAAACCTGGCATGACACCATGTTCAGCCGAGCTCTGTTGTTTAAATCTTCTTCTCTTTTTTCACTTGCATGCATTTGATGTTAAGCCGTCTCTTGTCCTGTCTTTTTTGTTGGTTATTTTTAATTCTACTTCTCTTCAAAGTTTATGGTGTGTGACTAATTTTCCCCCTTTTAGCCTCCCTCGTCGTTTTCTGCTGAAATCCCACCCCTCAACATGGCAATCACTTCTTCCCAGTTCTCCTGTGTATCTTTTTCTTCTCTGACATCTTCTTCCTTTCTTTTCGGGCAGGACCTCTCTGTCTGATCTTCCCTCGCTCTCACCATTTCTCTCTCAGGCAAAATCCTTCTCTCTCTGTGTCTCTCCCTGCGGTTAAAGACGTTTCAGTTCAGCTGTCACAAATTATGTTCGCCTGCCCAGCTGTCAAAACAGGGGGGTGTCCCTTTCATTCCACCTCACATACTACGAAAGGAGATGGGAGGGAGGAGGGCTTTAACGCTTGTGTTTGGACACAAGCAATTATCTCTAATTATTGTTTTTCTTTTCAGTTTTCCTGTCCCGATGGAGGTCCGACGAGACGAACATGCAATAATCCGCTCCAGTCGTCCAGGATCAGCAGGCCTCGGAGTCCAGGCTCGGTCCTGGGACTCTGTGGCTTTCATCTCAATGTGAGTCAGGAGTTGATTCAAACATGGAGTGATTGGAGAATTAACCCCTGGGACCCAGCTTTCAATGGGCTCAGCTAAGAGATTATATGTGTTGATGGCAGGCTTTTATATGCACTGGGCTTTCAAAACTTCAGCTGTTAAATCAAGGCACCACAGTCACCTTTACGTCTTCGGTGTATGTCCCCCCTCTTCTCCCCCCTGGCACCTCATGTTTTATCTTTGTAGCCTGAAACTGTGTCTTAGACAGAGTCACATTTCCTCTGAAGGGCCGATGACACGGCCCACAACTTCACAAATTATACCGTACATGTTCAGAGCCAAAGGACTCTCATCAGACTGCCACTGGGAGTTTATGTTCAATGTGCAGCTTCAGATTCCCATGGCCGTCACTGAGCCTTTTGGATTCAAGCTCTTTTTAGTGCACGTGAAGACATGTGGAATAGTGCACACAAACATGAACATCGGAACAGTAACACAGAGTTGGTGCCAGATGATTCGGATCATCCTTGAGATTGTAATTAATCTGAGTTTGAAGCTAACATCTTTGGTGGTCCTTGCAGGCTTCTAAAGCGAGGCGAGGGGGAAAAAAAAAAAACAAAAACAAAAATCCTGTCTGTCTTCGCAGACTTGTAAAACATGTTGCGTGTATCCTTTGGTTTCAGCACGCATGCCAAACCCAAAGGATGTTTTGGCAAAACAGAAAGCCACACATCCCAAGTATGATTGACACAAGAGATGTCAAAGGGAGGAAGAAAACACAAGAGAAGACATCAAATTAGTTAAAATGACTGATCACAGAAGATAACACAGAGCGGGACACAAATTCAAAAAGGTACATCTGCAGGTATGTATTTCAGTGTCCTCCGATTCACAACAATATGGCGTCTGGCTTAGTTTCCTTGAGCCTCAGCTCAATCACATGTTGACCCTCACTGTCTTGGAAATTGTTCCCTGCTGAGTCTGTTCATACCACATAAAGGGCTGGTCACACCAGCATCTAGAAATGACAAACTTTTGTGGTGAATACAGTTCATTTCAATGGAACCGCTAGCAGGGGCAAAGTAAATCCATGAACATTTTTCATGTAAGGATTAACCTTCCACTGTAATAACAAGCTGTCACGACATTGCTGACCTTTCGGGGAATGGAGAGCTGGAGAATCTAAGATGGAGAAAGCTCTCACCGCTTATTAGCTGTGTTGCATGTCCACCTTTATTTAACCCTCATCTGTCAGAATGTAACCTCCTCCACAGAACAGACATTGTTGTTCAGACCCCAGCCGTAGTACCAATACCTCTGTTGAACAGATTGTGTGAACTTATTGTCCCGTTGACGAAAAAATTAATTAGCTTTTAATTTAGCTAACCGACTTGCTAAGTTTCCCCCCTTCAACAATTCTTTATTGAATGAAATGATGTGCATTCCTCAGGACAAAATGACTGATTAAAGCTAGCATTTTCCCAGCTTGTTGGCATGTTAGCCATTAGCTCACCAGCTACATTTACTGACCATACATAGTTCCTACATCACCAACCCTCTAGCACTTTGCTCTGCAACTCTGTGCCATGACCGGGCCTTGATCCTCTGCTGGTGGCAATTCCGTTTGTGTGGCCAGCCTCTATCAACAACAGGGCTTCGAATCAAATTTGCCTTGTTACATTGCATTAACACGAGTCTTACAATGTTACACGGGCAATGCAATGTACTTTTCTATTTCAGAAATTCAACTAATATGAAAAAGACAGAATGGAAGTTAGATCATATGTGGTTAAATTTATAGCCGACCATCATGACAAAAACGCAAACCTCATAGAGTATTTGGTCATATAGAGTGAGTTCCTAAATGTAATGTACATTAGTGGGACCACGAGGTAAGTATATATGGTACATTCTCACATGTAAGAGTGCATGCTTCTTTTAGTGTGGAATAATTTTGCCTCTGTAAAAGTCATCTGTGTCACTGAAAACCACTAAAGCGAGCTCTACCTCGTTGAGTTATGAGCTTTCCATGTGCTTGATGGACTGAGACCTAAATCCTCCCATTGGGTTTTTTTCCCTAAGGAGCCAAAATGGCATTCATGGATCAAGTGCTTAATGGACACTTAGAAAACAACAGATTACTTGGTGAAAATGTGAAAAAGTCTTTATTTGAATCCCAATAAGCTGCTTTCTAGCTGATTTTTTGGCCACGTATTATCACCTTATTAAGTTACAATGGTAAACATGTTGGCAAACAGTTGCCTCTTTACACATCAAACAGATACAGAGCAATATTAGCATACATTTGGAGTCATGTTTCTGGCCATGTGGTGAATCTTAAGTCCAAAACCCTCTTTGTCGGTTGTTTTGGTGCTGGGCAGGTAGTGTACAGTGAATCCATCTGAGCTGAAAACAGCAGCCTGCCGTGGCTGAAAACTACACTGATGAGAGCGTTGAGAATGAACCAAAACAGTTCAATTGTGGGCCGTATAACCGAAACAATGAGCTAACACACAATCTAAAGCTCCGCAGAGCTGCTGGAAACTGCAGAGTTGGGCGACAGTTCTCTAGGTTCGTCGCTATAGGCGAACATCTTTGACAAACCATTAGTCCTGTGATCCATTGTTTATACGAAATACTGATCCTTGCTGCTTTAAAGCATGAAGCAAAAGTAAACAGAGCGTTCTTTTCTCATTTTGGCCAATCATAATTCCCCCGCACGCATGGTCGTTCTCTATGACCCATGTGATGCTCAGCTGTGCTGTTATGTCCCCCCCCCCCCCCCTCCACCCCTCCATCCCCTCCCCATCTTCACATTGTCCCAAAGGTGGCACCTCTTGGCTGGTGTCACATCCACACCCCTGCCTCCCCCTCCTCTAATTCCTCTCCCCTATGGTCTGATCCACCCTTTTCTTTTTGTCCCGCGTCTATAGTGGAGACATTACATGGCAAATCTCCATTGTCCAGCCTCGGGCCCTGCATGTAATCTCTCTTGTCAAAGGGAATATTCAGCGATTAGCACCCCGCAAGTTACAAGGGGTGATCAGTGTGTCTGTTCAGCCCTCATTAACTGCTAACAGGGCTTCATCAGAACCACCCACACTACCGGGACCTTCAACCTCTCACCCTTGACACCTGCAACTTTCCCGAGTCGGCTCACTGGGCGCAGATTTCTTTCTGAGTCGAATGGACTCTTCTATTTGTGTCTTCCTGTGGCATCTGAATGAGACAGGGTGATTAAAGCGTTATAGTGGTAGTTTGGAAGAAGATAAAAGATCCTTTTGCCAAAAGTCTACATCCTTCCAGCAGCTGGCATCAAAGTGGCATCATGAAGTAATGAGCAGGTTGTCGCTGCCGGCCTGACATCATACTTGCCACACTGGTAGCCTCCCATTTTTAAGACTGTTGTGTTGGTGAGGACGAAATTTCAAGGAAAGGTGCCATTCAGTGACACGACAGGCCCCGCGCTGTGTTATCACAAGACCACCCATCTCTTACATATGTTGGACAAACAGGAGAGTTTCCAGGTGTAATATCTAGCAGATGGGGGCCGGTCCGGCAGAGAGGGCACATCAGAATGGGGTCGTCTATGATGCTGGTCAACTGGTCATTTCTCCCGGCCCATTAACCACCTGGGATTGGTATGTTTTGTCAGCTTTTCCCGAGTTTTAGGTTTCATTTGCAGTGCTTTGAAATCAAACACGCCCACCCCCACACACGTCCAGAAACAAAGCTTTCCCTGATAAACACACATAAACACACACGTGTGGGCATGCACCGTGAGGTCTGCCCCAACCACCTCACACACATACAGTACATACATGCACACATGTACAGTATACACAAATATACATGGAAACATACACATGACCCATGCTTACATACACATAGACACACCAGATATTAGAGACAAAAATGTAATTTGTTTTTTTCCATTTTTTTTAGCCAACCTTTGTGCAGCAGCTCTAGGGATGGAACTGCTGGTCTGTCAGATGGTCGGTCCACCACTTTGGCCCAGACTAAAATATCTGAACACCTATCAGATGGATTGCCAAAAAAATTTTGTACAGACATTCACGGTTCCCAGGGGATGAATCCTACAGACTTTGGTGATTCCCTGACCTTTTGCGCCACCGTAAGGTTGACAATTTGTGGTTTTGAAAGAAATTCCTCGAAAGCTATCACATGGACTCCCATGTAAGTTGGTGCAGGCATTGAAGTCCCCTTCAGGATGAATTGTAAAAAAATCCATAGTGATCCCATGACCAAATAACTGCAGAACTGATATTCCCATCAGTCTCAGCTGTACTTTGTGTCAAGTGCTAATTAGTAAATGTTAGCAGACGCACTATACCAGGATGACTAAACATCAGCATGTTAGCATTGTCATTGTGACATTTTTAGCATGCTGACTTTAGTATTTAGCTTAAACCACTACTGCACCTAAGTAGTGTTTCAGAGAGATGCTAGCTTGGCTGTAAACTCTTGTCTTAATTTGTCTAAATATAAACTCTGCATTGTCAAATTTCACTTCATCATTGCAAATAAGCAGCTACTGACAAGACTGGGAAGTTGGTAATGATGTTTCTTGGCACAATGTCCTGGTGGGTGTGAGTTAGGGTTCCTTGTGTGTCTGTTTACCGACATCACAGTAAAAAAAAAAGAAAACAATGCATAGCGTCTTCGGTTTTGGCACAGTGGGAAGTGAGCACTGTGTGCAATGAACTGTTGAAACAAGCACGTACAGAATATGCTGCACATGTGATATTATTATAGTGTTTTTTGTTTTTTTTTAAAGAAACACGAAGAAAAATGTAACTGAGAAAATCAAGAGTTCACGAGGTTAACACGCCCTGTGATAGACTCTGATCATGTTATAAACCCACGTACTCGAAACCCACATGTGAAGGTCTTTTGTGCTTCTGCCAGTGAATTAAAGACTGTAGACAGATTTAAGTGATAAGTGCAGAGACCTGTCAAGATGAAAGAGGAGCTCGATGCCACTTTCCCTTCCAAAGGCTGCATCAGCTGCAACATCTTAAAAGTCACCTTTCAGCCTGTCGTAGCAATCACTGCTGAGAGTTCAAGTATGATAAGACGTGAAAAATACAAAGGAAACTGATACTCTTCGGAGTTCTTATGGTGTCCAGACTGCACAAGGAAATGAAGAGTTATATTCCCAAATGTTGAATGCCAATTTTGGAAAAAAAAAAAAAAAAAGTTAATCATTATCAGATGTAGAAGAGCCACTCCATTACGTTTTAACACATTTTCAAGATTATGCTCACTTTTGTTTTGGTACTCATTTTGTAAGGAAAGGGAACATTTTTCAAGGTGTCATTTTGGAACCATAATTCACAAATATTTACAAATGTTACTATGGCAAAAGAAGACTTTATTTTATCATTATATCACGCTGTATTTTATTGCGCTATCATTGATGAGTTGCCTGAAGTGGAGGCAGGGAAATTTAATCCGAGCGGTATGGTTTGCATGTAAATCTGCCACTAGCAATGGCAACATTTCATGTTTCATGGCTACAGATATTTATTAGGCTGTCAGCAAGTGCGAGGCCTTCTTTCGCTGCTGCTTTATTATTTGATCATTTAAGAAGCCTTTCAGCATGTCCCTTTAATTGTGGTTTTCTTTGCAGTGATTTGTTCAAAGTTAAAGCTGAGATGAAGCTGTAGGAGGAAGAGGAAATTACTGTTTACAAACATGATAACCGTTAATAAAATCCCATAGTTTATCTCAAACAGTTTGAGATTTGGATATATTGTAATTGCATTTGATATGCATGTGGAGCATAGTGTATGTGCGTACACACAAGTTGGGAGGTTTTTAACACTTCTGCTATGTGAAACAATAATTACACCCTTTATGGTGTGGGCCTAAGTGAACTACAATATATATATTCTGTTTAAGGCAGTGAAAGAGTGGTACATTCTTCGTTGACCAGATGAAAAACATGATCCTTTCAGTACCAAACTCCTTGGGAATTATTGAAAACACATTGATTCATAACAGTGATCTGATTTAATGTCATTCATTTCATTGTGCTTTTGTATGGCTCTGGTTATTTTTGCACTTTGCATTAGACGTCTCTGCACGTGACGAGCACAGTGAGTGTGTGAACTGTCTGCCGATTTAACACACATGGTTTCACTGTCCTCATGGGGAGATGTGCGGCCCTGTTGTTTTGCTTGACAACACATGTCTCCCGTTTCCGCTGGCTGACTGGATTCTGGATGGTCCAGCTTGTATTTGTTTCTACGGTAGCAGCTGATGCTTCTGGTGGGATTGAGATATATTTATTGTTATCTGATCTACTGTACCTGACGCTGGTACAACCTGCCAACATTGTTACACCCCCCTTTAACACACGTTGTGACCAGTATAATTTGATCTATTTATTTCTCTATCTCTTTTTTATCTATGGGTGTGGATATGAGGACTTCAGTACATATTAAACAGAGCTGTAAGTGCTTGTAGGCCCAGGATCTGACCATTTAATAAGATCATCCTCAGCTTTCAGTGACTCGTTCCATGCTGCATACTTGTTGTTGCCTTAAGTTTATATTAGATGCATGTGAATCCTCTAACCTGGAGACTTCACAACTCTGATTATCAACAGCTTTATCCTCTGGCTTTGAAACGTCTTCCTCTATATCAGTTTCACAACGCAGAATTAATTATATCATTTTTCTTCTCCAATCTTCTGGAGCCCATTGTTGAGCATGTCTCTCAGAAACATGTTGTTCATAAAAGATTTGAAAAACAGCTTCTGAAGTAGAAGAATTTATAACCACTCATCCACTTTACACACGCACACTCAATGGGGAAACACTTGGCCAAACTACAATTGCATCTGGGTTTTCTCAGAAATGTTTTGCATTTACAGAGCATGAACCCCATGCGCCATAGCTATAGATCATATTATCCCACGAGAGAATGTCAGTTTGGGTTTTTAAGCACCTATTGTGATGGGAAATTGACCTGGATTTGACCTACTACACCGAAGTCATCAATAACATATTTATATCTGGTTTGTAACATATGAACAGGAATGTAGAACAGAACAGAAGCAGCATTAAAGAATATATCAATAAAAGCGTCCAGTTCGAAATGACCCATAACAGGATTGTAGCCTAAATTAAATCTGCACTGTCATGTTACAAAATATTATTGCATCCAAACCGCACACGCGAGTTCGTAAAAACATCATTACAATTTATCACTGTTTATCTATGTTTGTGTGTAACTCTAAGGGTGAATCCAACTGACATGCGACACAGTGTTGTACGTGCGATGTGTAATATTGACTGCTGAAGACAAAATGTCATCCATTAAGCCGTTCACTGCCATCATAAGCCCCATATTCTTGAACTGAAAAATAAAGAAAAAGAAATTGTAGCAGTATTCAGTGTGTGGTGGGCTTAGATGATTGCAACATGTCGGCTTCTCTCTGCTCATGAGAACTTTGTCAAGAACCATAGTCTCACTGTCTGTACTGCACAGAAGACCACACTTGAAGCCCCAATCCAAATCTCTGCTCTGCTCCATATTGATTATTTCCATAAAATATTATTATGAAGCTAATTGTGCTCCTGTACTTCAGATCAGATTGCCAGCGCATGAAAGACAATAAAATGTGGTATTTGTGGGCTTGAGGATAAATCTACTTCAACATAAATGATCTAACAGCCCCCTCGCTTATTAACTAGACTGTATGGCTTTCAAGATTGAAATTTCAGCGTGATTTGTGTGAACACTGCAAAACCTTCTGGCTGAGGAATGATCGATTTTACCCCCATCGCAAGGGTGTGTGAGAGTCTCTTTGAGCCAAATGTGCGCAGAGTAATGGTTTTGGTGCAGCACAAGTAGTTAATGCTCACTTAACTGAGCATGATAAAAGTAGATAAAAGTGTCGATTACTAGAAGTATTATTTGAAAAGCAGCATGCAGGCGTAAGTGGATAAAAAGATAAAAGTTATAGTCACCAAGAACCATTGTCTATCTGATTGATGGTAAAAGTGCTTAACAAACTCATAGAAGAATTTTACAACATCCGTTGGTAAGGAAAGGTTAGCCAGCTGTACAGTGAGACGCTCTGATGAAGATATTGCACGGTAAACAGTTCCAGCCTCCTCCTGGAGCTCGAGACTGTTGCAGTAAAATGGCACAGAGAATGTGAGCAGTGCGCGCCCCAGCTGAGAGCCACTGCTATCAGATGTAGGGCGCAAACCGCAGAGTGAGGGACCATGTGGGGCAGACCACCCATGAGTGTGCCTCCCCCATTTTCCCTGGCCGCAGCTGGAAGATACACAATGCTGGAGCATGGGAACCAAGAGCCAGTCATCAGCCGTGGAGCTGGTCCTTAAACTGGGGATATTTTTGGTTTCGCAAATGAGGACGGTCTCACTTGACTTTCAGTGCACGCACAGGTTTTTTAGGTTTTCCTTGTGTCTGACGGTGCTCTGGGCATTTATTTGTTTAAAGAAAGTCCTCAGAGAGTTTCAGACATCTGCTGTTGAAACTGATGCAGCTTGGAAGTGAGATAGGAGGTGTAAATGTATTATTTTGTCAGTTTTGAGACAAGTATTAATGCCCACTTTAAACAAAAAATATTGGTTTTTATTCTTCTATTTAGGCAAATTGCATCAATTAAAAGTCAAATCAAACCATTTATAAAACTGAAATCAGTGCTTTAAATTCTAAAACCTATGATGTAAAATTTGCCAGAACTGACTCAGTACGATTGAATAGTTGATTTCATATAAAGGAAACATTTCAGAAACCAATCACATTTCCACGTGACAGCCATAACCATTTGTCAGTGTGAATCATAAACTCCATCATCCTCACCCTCTGTCACTTTCAGCAGTGTTAAGGAAAAAAAAGACTTTTGTTAAAAATGTTGAAACTCGAAGCCAAAGTGTTCAGCTGGGATGTTTACGTTAAGTAACCCCCTGGGTTAATAAACTAAACAAAGGTAAACCATGCAAAATGGCCGCAATGAAATCCAGGCTAAGTAAATGAAGCAGAGTTTACAAGATACAAGGGGTTGGGGCTGCATGCGTGAAACGTTAATGTGAAACAGGTGATGAATGTGTTTTTACTCCAATGAAGAGGCTCCGAGGGAGAATCCTGGTGAAGAAAAGATGATTGAAAATCATATTACAAACCATTGTGTGGGTATGTTTAATGCACTTGGTTGTAGCATTTCAGCATGTCCTGTTTTGATTGATATTACAGCAATGGTCTGTAGATGTTATCTGTGCCATATCATTTGATCAAATATCATGGCTTTGGTATAAGACTGGGCTCAGTTTTGCGGATTACATTTTGTTAGGTCACTAAATTGCTCACTAAGTCTCAGCCGGCCATTTAAAGCATGAAGTTTAACTGTCTAAACACGAATTCTGGCAACCACCTTGAATAAAATCCCGTAGCTCATGGTTTTCACCCTGCTCGATTTAAATCTTATCTGAGAGATTATCCGTGGAGTATTCTGAGAGTTTGTCTTCACTTTAGGTGAGTTATTGCATTCAGGATTTACCCTTTTCATTTTCAGTCGGGGGAACAAACACAGTGCGTGGAGCAACTCCAGAGAAAATATGAACCCCAAGAACAACAAAAGGTTCTTTTTAACTTCTTCAAACCACATCTCCCAATAAAAGCTGAACAAACATACCCTGCCACTTGTGAGCGGCTGCTGTCCAGTGAGTTTCACAGAAAAAGGGCTCGCTTTCAAAAGGGGGGGGTTGTGGGCCTAATGAAAACTTCACCTTAACTGAAATAATAAAAAGCACACCACCCAAACACTGGCGATCTGTTCCTCAGGGTAGTGTTTTCTCTGGGCCTCGGCTCGTCGTTGTACATGCTTTGTGAAAAGTCAATGCACAGTTAAAGCTTTTCAGGTTGCGTATGTGTTTTGTGGCCTTGTCAAATCTTTTAGGGGAATAATGTGACTTAGATTTAAAGGCTGCAAAATGTGCTATGAACTGCAGTGAACCGCATTGTTGTTGGATGCCTACAAAACAAATAAACCTGATGGCTGCAAGGGGAACAGACTCAAGGCCCCGTGACCAAACCGGGGGCCACTACGCCGGGGCTCCTCCTGTGGAAGACAATGTGGGTTTAACAGTGGTATGAAAGAGAGTGGCCTGTGAATGGTTACTGTTCAATTTGTATTTGGTTCCCCACTGGTCGCAGAGCTGAGATCAGAGCCAAAAGTGAAAACACATGTCGAGGGTCAGCAGGATCAGAGGACCACCACACACAGAAAGACGGAAAAAGGCAATGGGAACTTATGTGAAGAAATGGATTGAATAAACAGAGTCTGCAATCGCCTGCACCCTATTATCCTATAATTTACACTGCATGGGAGCTTGGAAACGCAGGCTGTTAAAGACGACCATTGGTTTCCACTGAGAAGTGGCATGCCACGCCTCATGCCAATCAAAAGGCCAGGCATTATAGTCAGAGACAAGTTTTGAATTCTTCCAGGCCTAATGTGTTTATTTTAAATATCCAAGGGAAATTATTACATCAACGGAAAGCAATGTCTTCAGAAACAGCCGGCCCTTTGAAGTTTCCAGCAGCAAAACATACATTTAATTACATAATAACTTTGAAAATTGTATTTGTACAATCAATAGCGAGGATTAAATGTGGAAGTATGAGATTGGGCTAAAATATTGGCTGTACCATGACAAAACAAACTTCAGAGGGAGGAAAGGCCAAGAAAATAACTAGAGATGAAGAATTAGACTGTTGGTTTGGCGCAGAGCTCAGCATCAGCTCTCTCACCCCCCCGATGAATGTCAGCTCACTTCTTCCACCTCGCTTTAATTACTGCTCTGTGCACTCCGTCCACTCCAATCTAGCACAGAACGCACGCCAGCGAGCTCAACAGTAGTGAAAACATTTCTCGAGTCTCTTGAAAGATGTCCTATATATTTCCAGAAGGATCCTGCTTCCAATTATTCCTGCACACCAAAGCCTTCTCGCTCCAAATGTGTGTGAGGGAGCAGTTGATCATCTGCTAACCAATGACCAGCCGAGGAAAGAGCGTTATCACAGTGCCGGAAGCTCCATAATGCAGCAAGCCGAATGGCACAAACAGGACACAAGTTTTTGTAAAGAAAAACTGCTGATCCACTTTGATTAACTGTTGTGATTTGATTACATGGAGAGTTAGAAAACCTTGCATTACATGGCAAAACATTGTCATTGAGCATTACGAGGTTCCTGTATGACATGGATGAAAAGGCAGGGAGTTGTAGTACGTTTAACAAAACATCCATTAAACACCAAAAGTAGAAAAAAAAGTTAATTCTGTCACTTATCTTTTGAATGCATTCAGTAAAATGTGCGGAAGATCACAACAGTCCTTTTTCATTTCTTTTTCGGATCTCCACCCACTTCCCCCTATGGAACTGGGACCGAAGGCTAATTGGAGTCAGTGTTGTCCCATTTGAGAATGGAGCAGATTACTACGGTCTCTCATCTGTTTGGTTTGATGGGCATTGGAGGAGGTTATCCAGCCTTTGAATCTCTCTGCTTATTTATCCAACAGCTGGGCAAATACCCACAGCCCTTCTGCATTAGGGCTCATTTTTAAACATTTAGAAAAGACAGGGCCCTGTGTTTATGCCTCCATCTTCCTTCACATCTGCACTTAATATTATTTTGCAGACTTTACGGAGAACAAGGGCTCGATCCTTTGTTATGACAGGAAGATATTTTGAACTTTTTGAGGATTAATACTGTTTGCTTTCCTGCTCACTCCCTTCAAAACAGCTCCAGGGATCCAATAGGTTAAAGCTGAAATCTGTAACTGAATTTGGCAAGCCTACTGGATGGGATATTGTTTTCAATTCATCTGCCACTTACATTACTTGGCTGGAAAACATGGTCTCTTTTATCAATCCCTCTTTTCCTCATTTTCTCTCCATCACAGTGTTATTTTCCAGTTCATGTTCAGTGGAAATATGTATTGTTTCCAGTATGAGCACATTTAGTCCCCATCCATAACTATAATGAAATCTACTTAGTCTCTCATTCATAATCTGATCAGTTTCTTTTTATAGTCTAGCTATTTTTACAAAGTTTTCAATACTTCATAATATGAGTCTTAGATGTGTATCTTTTCTTAGAGGCAATGCTATTGGCAATGTTCTGGTCTAACTTGTCATTCAGTCCACCGAAGGAGCTCAGTGAAAATGTAATTATAATTACACTGATGACAATCTTTGTATTGGACTTATTTGCTAGATTCTGCCAGAAACAACAAGTCATCCAAATTAAAAAGCACAACAAGTTGTTTGTCCGTGAGTGACACATAGAAGCGCTTTCTGATTCAACAGCTTCACTTGTCTGTGCCTTTCAAAACCGCTACAAGTCACAATTGAAAACATAAAATTAAATAAACTATGCCGTGACAGCGCTATGATTAAGTTTTTCTGTAGGCATTAGGATCATTGTTTGGGTTTAAATGACCGCTTAGTTAAGGTTAGGGGATCTTCGTTGTCATGGTTACAATAATAAACACGGGGTTAAGGTTATGGAACGATTGCAGTCATGCTTTAAAAAACAAAAAAAACAATGACTGTTGTTGGTAACGGGAAACAAACAGTGGTCTACCGTGTTAAAGTCTGATGTTTTGTCCTTGAGCAGACTCGGCCGGTCTATAATAACGTCACCTGAGTTCCTTCACCGTCACTGGGAAGTGCCACTGAGCAAGCCACTGGAATGCTCATATGGTGGGACGACTGTATGTGTATGATTAGGAAGGGATGCCTTCACAGCGGCCCGACTGTTAGCATCAGTGTACTTCATGCGTGTAAACAAACTCTCAATTTTCTACTAACAATCACTATCATACCTCAGTAGATTAAGATTTAATGAAATATCAGCAAGTAAATCATCCAAACTTTTGATTACGCCTTTTTTGCATATATTTTATACCTTAGGTCTTAGCATCATTATAATTGAAGCACATAAAATGAGCAAAAGCGGTGTCTTCATCCTAATTCTGAGTCGGATCAACCAAACCAACCATTTTATGACTTGATCATGAGACGCTGCAGCAGTGGTTTCGGGTAAATTCCCCATCTCAAGTTCAGTTTGCAGACTTACAATGCACTAGATATACTGTAGAACTTCAGACAGTATTTGAGGTTCCCATTGCCTTTTGGTTTGATACTGTAACCTCAGGCTCTGGGTGCTCTGAGGTTTTTTTTATTCTTACATTATGAATGACATGTCTTCAGTCAGTGGGTATGTAGTTTAGCAAGGGACCAGACACAATCATCAATAAAACCCAAAATGATTGGCAGCAGGCAAAATTGCCTCTGGTGGGAGATGTACAACTCTTGATGTAACCTAATGTCGTCCAGGATTCAAAGATGTCTGGCTTTTCTGGGTCAGTAGTTTTGATGGAGTGTTTCAACACATGGCGACATAAATTTAAATCCCATGTTGGTCTGTGGCAGCGGGAGACTTTGACTCTTTCAACATGGATCAATCAAACAGATTCTTGAAGACATATTCTGTTTGATATGAGTGATTCAAAACATTATTTAGCTGGAAAATTGAACTAAACAATTATCAGTTTTACTGAACTTTTATTCTTTGGTTTAATGAGCAGGGCTGGCTCCCATTTTGAGGTCGCACACTCTTAACATAAAAATCTTGAATTATTCTGTGGGGAAGAGAGAATTTTTTTTTCTGGGAAGAACAGTGAAGCCTGCTTAAAATCTTGGCTGAAGGGATTCATGAAAGCTGCAACTATAACTCCGCTCAGTATATTTCTTATTACAGTTAGAATGAGGCTGATTTAAGTTTGCGTTTTGGCAAATCCAGGGACTACTGCAATGCAGAACACATTGGTGGGTACATTTTCCCTTAATTTGAACTAACCGCATGGAAACACACACGGAACAAGTGGAAAGAACAAGACATTGTCAAGCTACATTAAAAATATATTCACTCTTACTTTTAACATGCAAACTGGCTGAAATAACTGCTGCCTCTATTTCAAAGGGTATCTGAGGGAGAAATTAAAGATTTGAGCAGTACAATAAGGGACCCATAATGTACCTTCTCTTTGCTCTTGTACTCAAAAGTTCTTTTGACAATCTACCGTCAAAGAACAGAGTGTAATATATCCAAACAAAGAAAGCCACAGCAAAAAACTGGATTATGATGTTCAGGAGCCAGTTTGATGACCCTCAGTTTGGCAATGTGCAGAACCAAATTATAGCCTATCCGGGTCCAAATGTTGAGAAGAGTCTATGTCATCTGCAGAAAGTTCAGTGGAAACGAACTACATTTATTTAAAGCTGCACTAATCAATATATTTAAATTTACAATGAATAAAATAATAATGTGTCATGTGAAAGGTGTTACTCGTAGTGATGAAGCCACAGAGGATTATCACCAACCTCTCTCTATGGAGTGTTTTAGTGTCTTTAAGCTCATTGTTTTGATTTTACAGCCCACAACCTCTGCTCTTATCAACCTAGTTTCCAGCCACAGAGGGGGCAGCTGTTTTCTGCGAAAACAGCTCTGATAAACTCACAGAGACCAAAACCGAGCTAAAAGGACAGTGGATACTGGATTTACATTTGCCAGGCGGCCAGAAAAATGACTGCGAATGAATGCCAATGCTGCTCCGTGTGCGCTGCTTGTTCGCCGTATCGACTTCACAAGGTGGTGTGTTGATGTTAAGTTTACAGCTCGTGCTGCCGCCCCCAAGTGGCTGAAAAATCAGTAATTGCTGTTAAAAATGTCGTTGTACTGCTACTTTTATGTTAAGTATAAAGCTGGGGATATTCCAAATGTTTCTTATTGTCATAAAAATGGCATGAAAAGACCAAAACCAGAAATCTGATAGTCCATCCTTTCGATGCTTTCCGACTTTCCTATCCTGTCTGTGTCATTCAGACTCTGGCACAGAGGAATAAGTTACATCGGGCTCTGGCTGCACAGACAATACTTGTTACCAATTCATTGTTGTTTTAGATCTTTTAATGGGATTTACTGTCAATAGGAAAAATATATCACCAAACTTTCCGTTTAACTAAACGATCTGAGTACTCCTTCCATCCCCGATACAGTTTCAGTCTTTCGGTTTGTTTATGCAGTGTTTTAATAAAGTGTAACTATAATGTAGTGTGCACTTAAAATTCATGGTGATAGAAATGTGCTACTCATTTCACTGTTGACACGTCTGCTTTCTATACAATGTAAAGACAGTTTAAATCGTGCATGTGCGTGTGCAGTAACTTTTGTGATTCTCATCACGCAGAAAAGATAATGATGATAATGTTGCCCACCGCCCTCTGCAGTCAGTTCATCTACTTGAATACCTAAATGATGGTGCCTTATGTTGGTCACTGCATATGTATACGTCTGGTTTTATATGTGTGTTTATGTGCGTGTTTGCAAAAGAGCAGGCACAGACAGAGCAGGACAGACACACAGTGAGGGAAGTGTACTGTGAACCCGCCACAAGTGATTTAGAAAGTCGTATTTTTCTTGCTGTTGACCAGCAACATGTGGTGTTCATAGACAGCACATGAGGCAGGACATAATGGATGCTTTTAGGATAGCTTTGTCGAGAGTGGTTCTTTCTGTTCTTTTAAAAGTTAAAAACACACACACGCACAAAACATTTCCTTAACCATAATTCGGACGGACCACCAGCTAAGTCGAATGAAAGTGTAGGCTATGCTCGGTATTTAACATGCACCAGTCTTACTCTCACATTATGAATCACAGCATCTGTCAAAAAGTGAAGGAGAGGAACAGAGAAAGCTTCTCCACCCATCATAATTGGCATCATCCCCCATTTTTTCTAACCATAATTGGATGAGATAATGTCAGATAGGCATTTTGAGAAGAGGGACTGATCACATTTAACATCTCACTGGTGAATTATGTGTAAGGAAAAAAGGGCTAAAATGATTAATTTCCTTTTCTAACAACAAATACTCTTAACATTTGGTTCTGGTTTGTGTACATGTTGTAGGACGGAGCACCCACTCTGTGAAGTTTTGATTCATTTGCTGTTTGTTTCCACTGATCCAACCGACAGTGTCCTGTTCCTGGCTTTGAGTGCGGTTTACTGTGCCTCCATACACTGCTGCAAAGAGTTTTGTACTATCATCTTGTCGCACTTTTATTTGTACCAACTTGTGAGGCGAACACAAAGCAGCTGATAAACATTAACTTTGTATTCCACAACATTCATTTCCTATTTGTTCTCATATTTCGGGTCACGATGTTGAACCGTTCAGCGTCATAAAATATGTCTACACATGATTGCAACTGTAGTGCAATTCCCTCATTACTTGTGTAGAAGGTACATACAATCCATTGTGTGTGTGTGTGTGTGTGTCTGTGTGTGTGTGGGGGTGTGTTTTTTGTGTATTTGTAGTGTGTAACATTGTGAGCTGGTTTCTGTTTGTGTCTGCGTGTGAAAAAGAGTTCACAGATTGCCAGACAGTCTCAGGTCGCCAGAATGGCTTCACCCAGCCCAGCAGTAAATGAGCTACATGCTAATGTCAGCATGACAACATGCTCACAATGACAATGCTAACAGATTAATGTTAAAAAGGTATAATATTTACTATGTTGACCATCTTAGTTGAGTGTGTTAGCATGTTAATATTTTCTAATTAGCACTAAATATAAAGTACAGCGGAGGTTTATGAGATTGTCATTAGTTTTGCTGGTATTTGATCACAAACCAAAGTATTAGACAAACTTGATGACTGTGCCGGATGAAAAGTCAGGAGATGGGATCACCAGTGTTATTTCAATTCATCCTGAGGAAAAAAAAAAAAAAAAGAATGTCTGTGCAAAATTTGATAGCAATCTATCCGTTTTCGTTTTTGAGACATTTCACTCACAACTACAAATGTCAAACTCGAGGTGGCGCTAGAGAAAAAGTCAGGGGATCACCACAGTCATTGGGAAGGTTGTGAGGTATGTTGAGCTATTTCAGTCAGGACCAAAATGGTTGCCAGACCAATTATCATCCCTACAGCCATGCTGCTGGAACTGCAACAATACAATAAAAAAATACGCACATTCAGATTTCTCCTCTCGGTTTGTGAAATATATGCCAAAGAGAACTGGAGCTGTTCTGGTGGCTCGTTGGTGGCCTTCATCCTTACTAAGACATTTAATGGGTGTGTTTACTCACAACACGTCTTTGGTATCAACGAATGGACTGAGTTAAAAAAAAAATGCAGTAGCCTTCTACCCGGGCCTTTGAACAGCACTAGTGCACTTAATTAATCACATATTCTGTAGCTGATCCAGAAGTAAAGCCTATTGAAAGCAAATCACTGAGGGTATAGGTCATACATAAAGCATGGGAAAACTGCAGCACTGTTGGTGGGGTCTCTGAGGTAGCCACCTCCCTGCCAAATTTGCTGCCAGTGTGTACTATTAATATCATGCAGGTTTCATGCTGCTACATACGCTTGCCATGCATATGCTCTATGTAATGGGAAAAAACCACAACTTAAGACCACTATCAGTGGGGTATAATTTTTCTAAATTGTTCTAAAAGCCACATAATGTTAAATGCTTGTATAAATCCAACAAGAACCAGACTCTGAGGGTATTTTAGCACAGCCCTGGGCCTAATTATTATCTTTCGGCCGGGGAGTCACAGTGAGAGGGAAACCCCTGTGCCACCACCCGCATAGAGTACAGCTTGAGTCATTTGCACAGAAACAGGTTGTCTCGTCCTAATGAGAGCTGGGTGGAGGGTGACAGACTTGCTTGGCCTGTGTGTACGCGGCCCACTGCACCTAAACTAAAGAGGGGATGGTGGTCTCCACCATCAGCAGACATTAGGCTCCAGTGGGGAGAATAAGCTGGCTGTGTCAGGTGTCAGTGGACACTCGGCCACTGTGGAGGTCAGTACGCAGACAACCAGCGCTGGTTAGATCCCCACTTATCAGAGGACAAGGCCCTTGTGGTCAGTGAATCAGCCCAAAGAGATGCCCTGATCCAATTAGAGATGATTTTGTTTGCATTGTGTTTTTGTAAGCTGTAGGTCCCTTGTGCACCAAAGGCTGTACTTTGATTTCATTTTAAAATGTATCAGAGGCAATATACCGTTCTCACTGTTTCAGCTTGTGCTTCAAGATCCAATAGAGGCAGTTTTCACAGTTAAACAGGAAAATAACAAAAGCACCAGTGTATACCAACCCAATCGAGCTCCGTGGGATCCGGGACACATTCATTTCTCAAACCGTCTCTCTGTCAACATCGAGTCTGTCACACAGTAAGCAAAAAGGCCTGCCAGATTTCCTTGTGTGTTCCTCTCATCAGATAACCACCTCAGTACCCCGAACGTTCATGAATGAAGGCCCAGATGTGCGCCATATGCAGATTTGTAGTCGTGGAGGGTGGGAAACATGTTGGAGTGAATGACTGGTGAGGGAAATTCACATACATGGAAACACATCTCCTCTGGCAGGGTGATTCTTGAAATGGCTAATTAGGCTACAGCAGCTGGCAAAGGAGAAACCTGGCAGCAGGGGTGGCCATACATAGTCGAGCCGTTCAGTCAGTTTTAGGGATCGCCTCGGTTTTGGTTTCTGTGGGTACCACAGGCTTGCGTAGAGAAAAAACACTTGCTGGTGTTTGAGGTGCAAGGAATAGGCATTTAAAAGAAGACGTGTTCTTTTCCTGGTGGTAAACAGGCTGTAAATCAATATCAATTCTACTATTTTTACATTTTTTTTAATTTTAGAACATCAATCAACCAAAACTCATTTCCCTCACAAAAACAGTCTTGTACAGTAGTTACCTATAAATGTACAAATGGTTGCAACCAGGTGGACATAGTGGGTTTTTTTTTTTTTTTTTTTAGGTGTCACGTGCCAGAATGGTTTGGGAACTACTAAATACAGGATGTTTGGTTGAAAACTTAATTACACTCCTCAAAAAATTACATATTCGAGTTTTCTGCTCTGACGCCCCAGTTTGTCGGTGCCTTTTCCAAAGCTGTTTTGTTAGCACACACAAACTTTTCTCATCTGCAGCCACCATGGTTACAGATTGATCAAATTTACACACAAAAAAACACTTGGTTAAGGTTTCGGGCAAGATCGTCTATGAGATTTTGTGGTGCTAATATCAGTGTTAGGCTACTTTTGCCTTTGTTCCTGACAGCAGTTCACATGGCCACCATCGGTCCTTGTCAGTTAGACGTAACATGAGTCATTTTAGGCCATTTTAAAAAATGACAAACGCTGTCGTTTTTCTCATTAACGCTGTTTCGGATATCTTCAAGCTAGGTTGCAAGTCAATATTCATTCATTCATCACACTTTGCAGTATATTTTCTGCAGAGTGGCACTGTGCATTCAGGACAAACTCTGTATTCAAGCTTGTCATTCATTTTTGCTTTTTTTTTTAAATTTTTCTGGAAAAGTGCTTCACTCAAGCCTTGCGCCTCCTTATTCCTTATTCTGAAAACAAAGCCACACAACAGAGACGAGCACATTTTCAGTAGAAATCCCCATTGTAATTTGAAACATACTTGAGACATCCCCCTCCAACCTCATGGTTTCCCTCCACACCCATTGTCAAATGCAACGAGACAATTAAGACCACATTAGATCTTTTCAAGTACTTGTAATTTCATAAAAGAGGGCTTTTTTTCCTCTTTTCCCCCTTTTTGAAAATGAAATGGGCGAAACCCACAGTTCCTCAAGAGCCACTTGGAAAAGATGGGAAACAGATATTAACCCTGAGAGCGATGGTTCTTCAAGAGGCCTCGTCACTCAAAGGCCCCCCAATACCACCAGCACCTCCGCTATGGGACCACACACAAACAGACACCTGCGCCATCTGAGACGCACTCACACACAAACATACACACACACACACACACACACACTCAAATCTAGGAAACCTAGATTCAAACAGAATGACACACAATGCCTATTCAGTTGTCTATTTAAAGAAGAAATTGCAATAAATCTTGACTGATTTCCTGCCTTATGTTACTCAAGATGTAAGCTACAACTGCAATTACACCCAGTAACAAAAAATGGTCATGTTTTTGTTGAAATAATTGAACATGCTCCGTATATTTCATGCATTTGATTCATTTTCCGTGGTCCCTCATGAGCTTTAACCTACCCCATGTTGAGTAACCTGGGCCTCTCCATTTGGCCCCACTCCACCATGTGAAATGTAAATGATGTATTGTCCTAATTAGATGTAAAAATATGAGTAATCCTCCCAGCATGCACCACTTCTGAGGGGGTTTATTATTCTAGCCGAAGGTGCTACTCTGTTTTATTTACTTTGATCCTGTATGTTTCGGACTCTTTGGTAATCAGAGGTAGAAAGTCATTACGTTGTTATCACAACTGCAGCCACGCCGGCCAAAACTTGACACAAGACGTTAACCCGTCTGTAATGGAGAGGCCTTCGCTTGCTCAGCGGCCGGGCCCACACGGCCCGCTGCCCTGGAGGAACATACATCAGACGGCGAGGACTTCATTACAACCCGCCCCTGAAATGAGACCAGCATCAGCAGAGGTGTGGAGAGCGGCTGCAGGGGGGGGGGCCCGAGGGGAAACGGGGAGTCAAAGGAGCGGGCTGGCCGGCCTTTGAGGATTGAACCCTGAAAATCAAAAGAGAATGAGTGATGGGTGTGATTTGAACCCACTCCTCCTCCCTCAGCCTTCGCAGTAATCACCACCTTAAATCAGTGTGTTTAAAAGAAACATGCCCAGGGATTTCTGAGCTACAGATTTCATTAGGAACCCTCCTAAATGAGTGGAACGTCGCTCAGCATTGTTTGTTTTCCTCGGTGCATTCTGTCACTCCGCTTTCCTTCCCCTCCTCCCCCCCTTTAAGAGTGGCATTGCGTGAGACCCGCCTGATTGACCCCGGCGATGGCAGTGAAAAAATCCCTCATCAGTGTGAAACGTTGCCATGGTTTCAGCTGAGCCGAGACCCCTGGTTGCGGGTAAGAGGGACTGTGAGGATTTTTTACACCCCTCCCCTCTGCACGGTTCCTCTCTTCCGTGGCTCCATGCCACAGCCATGTGGGGCTGCATCATGTCTGCCGGCCTTCTCACACGATCCCAGCACTATTGCGTGCAGAGGCTGCACTGAGAGCATAGCATTTTCACCCCACTGCCTTACGCATGAGTAGGCTTGGGAGGGGCTGAGTGATAGAGGGAGGGGAGGAGAGGGGGGGGGTGATGCTGTTGACTGATGGCAGAGGATGAGACACAGAACAAAGGTCATGTAACTAGGTGAATATTAGAAAAACAATCGAATGATTGAGATACTGGAGGTTAAGATGAGTGAAGGAGGCGCAGATAAGGAATGAGATACGAGGCAGAGAGGAAGGGAAACTCCTGATGCATTATTCAGTTCATACACAGACAGTCGGTAGAGCGCTCTCTGAGGTATTACACACACACACACACACACAGACACACAGACACACACACACACACACACACAGAATGAGAGAACAGTCTGGTTACTGAAACCACAGACAAAACATTGAAAGCGTACACAGACACACACTTCCTCTCTGTCCTTCTCCCAGAAAGGTATGCTCACCACCCACCCACACAAACTCAAACACAATGGGAGGATTGAGCTAACGGAGCTAGCAGGCGCTTTTCGTGATTTTGGCAAAGGTTGGAGTATATGATTTAAAATGATAACTGGAACAAGTAGACATATTACAACAGAGTTTCCAACCTTGGTGTTGAGATCCCCAAGTGTGGTCAAATGATAAGACAGTGACATCATGGGAGATTTCCGAGTCCGATACATTGAGAAAACACTGATAAATCTTCAATTTACATTTGATTGGTTTATAATATATCACGTTTCAAGTTAACCCAAGGATGCAAGTGTCGTGTAACATGTCTTTTGATGACCTCTACAATCACTACCGTTATATACAAATCAGACCAATATGTTAGGGAACATTTCTATTAATTGTCTTGTATTTTCTAAATGCATTTTTCAGTTAACTAGGTTTTGTTAAGGTTTTTTAACAACCCCCCCCACACACACACACACACACACCACACCACACCACACCACCACCACCACCACTCCCTTAGTTCTCGCACGCCACATATGCACTTTACAGTGTTAATGGTGGCAGACTTGCACATTTGGCGGTACACAGAGGTAGCGACTATCGATTTTGTCAATTTTGCTAGCTAGCTAGCTACCTCATTATAAAACGAGGAGCATGTAAAAGGTTCTTAAACGTCGATCGTTGCATGATCTCATGCTAAAACAATGACGTTGAAGCTAAATGTCCCGGATAAAAAGTCAGCATCCTCACAACAGCTGCTAAGCTATGATTGGACAATCACTGCTCAGCGAACGTTAGGCGAAAGGGCAATTACTCAATAGCTAGTATCTATTATTCATCTCGTTTAATACAGAAAAATGAAAATATAGAGACAAGAGTTGATAAATAAACATTATCACATATCAAAACTAACGTGAAAGTGCGTGAGAGATTTAACTAACAGTTAACAAACAGGACTGTCTAACTCTGAGATAATGAACTGTTCAGCGTGTCACTGTCTGGGTATGATAATAACTTATCTAGAAATGGCCATTTATGTATAAAGTGGGATTCCCCCCCCCCCCCTTTTTTGCTCTCAAAACATTGAATTGAGACTTTTTTTCTTAAACTCATTGATGTTGATTGCCACAGGCCAAAGAGAACGGGTGTTACCAGAACCCTTACGTTGCTTTAATTGTGAAACCTCGTGATAAATGAGTAATTTGGCAGCAAGTTAGAATGTGCGGTTTCTTACATGTCCTACCTTCTCCTTTTTTCTGTCTTAAGTGTTTTTTCCACCATTGGTACCACTCTCACCCCTTTAGAATAACATTATTATCACAAGCATGAAGAGCACCACAATTATTCACAGCCCGTTCTTTCTCAAGTTAGGAAATCGCCTTGAAAATTGGGCAGGCCTGCAGAGTGTTTGCCACTTAAGTCCCCAGTCCTGTGCTTTTGAGATGTGTGTGTGTGTGTGTGTGTGTGTGTGTGTGTGTGTGTGTGTGTGTGTGTGTGTGTGTGTGTGTGTGTGTGCGTGTGCGTGTGTGTGTGGACATGGAAACTCCACACCATGCATGCTGTCAGATCTCAGACCGTAACATAAACCAATTTCCAACAGTGTTTCTCCTTTAATCTTGTTAAGTAACAATAACAACAATCAAAGAAAGAAAGGTATTTTAGAATTTAGTACGGTGGCTGGGTGAGCTCAGCGCACTGCACCTTAAGAAAACACATGCTGCAAGTATCACAGGTGACAAGGGGAATGTTTCCAGGAGACACAAAAAAGTCATGAACCCGGGTGGGATGGCCTTTTTGTTCAGTGCTTTGTGACTTTTGAAGTTATTGAAGTTGGCTACTCATCAGTGGTGTTGGAAAATGAGCTGAAATGTAAATTTGTGGGGGGTTTTTTGGTTTATTTTAACACCGCAATCGCATGATTACGATACTGCTGCAGATATCTGCTGTTAAACTAGCCTTAGCCTTTTACTTTGGACTTCAAGGCTGCGGTCAAAGAGTCAAAAAATTACGTCCGAAGTCCTTTCCTAACCACTCTTCCTTGACCTCGATGGAAAAACCTTTTGATGTCAAGGAAAGATGTGAAGGGGAATTCATAAGGACTTGGGAAAAGACAACCGCTGTGCTAAGAGAATCTCACTGCTCTTACACTAGGCTACGTCATTATGCGACGGTGGCTGTTGGTGACGTAGGTCACTTTAAATGTTGCTGCTGCAAGATATAGTGAAACGGCATTATCTCCTTACCATTCGTAAAGCATGGTCCAGCGTCCCCTATGCTAAAAGAGGTAAATATAGGATGCAGCGAAGCTAGTTTCCTTAGCATTTAGGGAATTCAACCAGGTGCCACTTAGATACTTCTGGGTCATTTCTCTCAGTTAAGAACCTTCCTAAGCAAAAAAGACTATTCGACCATAGCCCAAAAGTCACAAAGCACTGAACAACAATCGCGTCCCAGCCGGGTTCATTACTTTTTTGTGTCCCCTGGAAACATTTCCGTTGTCGTCTGTGCTTCTTGCAGCGCATTTCTAGGTTTGATTGTGTTGTGTGTATTTTCAGCCCATGTGTTATCATATTGATGAAGATGTTTTCTTAAATTGCTTATGTTTTGTGTGTTTGCACGTGTTTTCTTAAGTCGCAGTGCGTTGAGCTCTCTCGGCCACCGCAAATTCAGGACCAAATGAGGTCAAATCCAGCTGGCATTCATTTTATTTATGATGACATTTTTTTTTAAACGACTGTGTACCACTTCGCAGTGCAATTAGAGGTGGATTAGGTATAGAATTACTAAAATCCTTCGTGGATTTTATTGCACCGGCAATTACTGAAATTGTTGGTTATAACTTGATAATTTATTTTAAGATGAGGCCTCTTAAAGCTCTTTTAGACCTGGTTTCCAGCTCCAGCTCAGATCTTTTAACTTATGAAGAGCTGGACTACATCATTGCAGCCTCAGGTAAAAGGGTCTTTCTTGCTGCCCTGACATCCAGATAAATACAAGGTCCCGAGGTGATTTGACCTTTAGTGTCTGGGCCTGGGGGCTTTGAAAAACCACAGAGTCGCGGGGCAGCAAAACTAATCGTACCTTATCATCCCTTTAACAGAAGGCCTTTATATGAACTGTATCAATTGAACTGTACGTTTGATTCATAAATACAGTTAAATTGCAGTGGTATTATCAGTAGTAATGCTGACAGAGGCATCACCCAACCAGACTTCAGACATCGGAAGTACCGAAATGATCAGGCACAGCTAGTTTTATTGATCTTGTGACCCTTTTTTTTCACTAATTTTCTTTGCTCTGTACTACTCTGCTGTGTTGAAGTCTACACCACTCCACTTTCCTGCACTCTAAGGACACTCTACTGTACTTTACTGCACTCTACTCAACTTTTTCCATCTCTACCGTGCTCTACTCTTCTTTGCTCTGGATGGTATACAGTTTGGGAATTATACCACTTTGCAACACATTTTGGAGGTGGATCAGATGTAAGAATTAATAAATCCTGTTTGTGTTTTATCCAACCCATCTCTACTTTACTCTAATGTAATCTAATGTGGTTAACTAATACCCTACTCTACTTCTCACTCAGCATCTCCCAAAAGGTCCCAAAGGGAGAAAATATTCCCTGAGACTATGATGGGTAAACTTTTGATGTTTTAAGGTACATTTTGTTATTCAGATTGTTGTTGACTTCACAATATCTGGGCAACGATCTTTCTGCCCTGCTGAACCCTGCTGTACTGTTCTGTTGTGCATTACTCTTCTGCTCTGCTCTACGGTAAAATAAAATCAAACAAAACTGCGACAGGTTGAAGCTGGATTTTGAATTTTGAAGAACAGTATAATCAGTATAATCTCCTTCACACACACAAATTGTTACTGCACCAACTTTTCTTGACATGACATGGCATTAATCTGTTATGTAGCATCCTGACCATCGTCCTTTTTCGTACAAATACAGAAAAATATAGGACTGCAAAAATAATTTAGACTTTTAAGTGTTTGAGTCTAAAAACGATAAATCATAATCAACTGTCTCTGCCCTCTATGGTTATATTTCATAACTTAATGCAATTCTGGAAAACCACACCATACACATGCAATAAACACATTTAAGAGTGTGTCACTCATAACAATTTGTTTGACTTTCTTCATACACAGTAAAAAGGGCTTTCTCCCACCTAACATGCCCACAGTCTCGGGTTCGCCTCCCATTGTTTACAGGAGGGAGTAAAGTTGTATCCCTTAACTTCTGGCGCAGAATCACTTTACTTTGGATTCAAAGCAGAAATCTTCTTACAATAGGGAAATGATGTCATGATACACAGAGAAGGGGGTCAACTCAAAAGCAGGGGCCACTCTGAAAAAGTTGTTTGTTGACAAACCATAAAACAGAAGAAAAAAAAAACTGAAATGTGTTGCCCCCCCCCCCCAAAAAAAAAAAAACGATGAAGCACACGGCTAATGAGTCACAGCGCTTTGCGAGCATACAGAACCCAGATGACTCCGGTTCTCTTCCATGTTTGTGCTTTTTTGGCTCTGCGTTTATTTCTCGATGGCATCTGGTTCGCCAAAGTTTAATCAGAAGTGTTTATTCAAGGTACAGACACTTACACCAACATCATCCTGTAGGGAGAACGTTTCACTTTTTAACAGTGCTTTAGCCCATATAGTTCAAGGGACTCTACAGAGGTGTCAGTCAGTTACTCTAATTTTTTAATTCTATCGTAAACTCTCATAAAAGTAGAAATAAACAAAGGATGTTGTGCATCATCCAGACACATGCCACATGCTCACAATGACAATGCTAACGTGGATACCGAGAAAGTAAAATTGATCATGTTCAACTTCTTAAATTAGTATGGTAGCATGCAAACATTTGCTAATTAGCACTCATCATAAAATATTATGTGAAGGTAATTTTGGTGATAAACCGAAGTAGCGGACGAATTAAAATTTTGACCCAATGACGGCGCTAGAAGAAAATTTAAGGGATCGCCAAAGCTGTTACGGTTCATCCTGGGCCAAATTTCACGGCAATGCATCCAACAGTTGTGGAGAAGTTTCACTGTAAACAAAAAATGTCAACCTCATTGTGGAGCTAGAAGTCAGGGGATCACCAAAGTCAGTAGGATTCGTCTTCTGGCGACCATCCAAATTTCATGGCAAATCCATCCAATAGCTGTTGAGATATTTCAGCCTGGGCCAGATGTCAAAGGTGGACTTTAAATAATGCTTAATAAAAAATAATAAGTTTATAACAAATTGCCTGATAAAGTGCAAACTTTAATAAAAGTGACTCAGGTTAATGGTTGTCCACTGCTGAAATGTTTTTTAAAACTATCATCGGTCTTTAGGAGCTTAATTACTCTTTTTAACAATGTTTTACACTAAAATCAGGATGGACTGTTGAAGCTCTGACTAATGCTTAAATTCACAAATTCAGCAATTTAAAGCGCACTGCAAACATTTAACCTCTTTAAAAAGCAAAGCATGTTTTTTTCCTTTGTTGTTATCAGAGTTCACTGTGTTCCCACTAAGTTTTTGTGCATCAAAGAGATGAAACATTTCACGGCTTTGAACTGCAACCAGAGACAAGAGCTGAAATGATTATGTGGAGAAATGAAGTCATTAATGTGGCGAATGGATGTTCTCCTGCTGTGTCGATGATTTTAGAGTAATTCTGTGATTGTGCATGCACACACACACACACACACACACACACACACACACACACTCTTTCTCTATCTCTCTCTTTCGGTCTCTCACACACACTTAAACACACATTGTTCCTTTGAGATCTGAGCTTATTCATGAGTCTTATTATGCCAAGGTTTTCAGGTTTTCCCTTTTGATGTGTCATTGTGTTCCTCGAGCCTTTTAGGTGGTTTTCGTCTTTTCTGAGTAACATTTCATGAACCCACCCCCCCAGCAGCCCCCCCCTCGCCAACCCCCCTTCCAACCCTACACACACACACACACACACACACTCGCACACCACCTCACCCTCTCCCTTTCCTTCCCTCCAAACAGCCCACTTCACCTCCAGTGTCCCTTTTGGCACTAATGATGCCATGTTGTGCATTCGTCTAATTTTCTGAAATATTCCTCTGCTCCAGCAGGTCCTGTGCGTAGCTCGGAGCTGACTGGTTCCATATTTCTGCAGACGAATCACGATAGGTTGTGCGTGAGAAGAGCCGGCCGTTTGTTAATTTCTTTCGAGGTTTGTTTGTCTTACTCATCCATGTGTGCTTGTGTGTGAGGTAGAGCAGCAGAATCCGAACAGTATGTGTATATTGTACGAATCCCCTTGTTAATAGCAGAGGATAAACACATTTCTTTGATTTGCTGTTTCATTATACGTCAAGTTTAACCTGGACGCTAATTATGACATTCACTCACCAGCTCGTGGGTTCTTTGAGAAGCTATAATTTCACAATTTCAAGAGATGACTCAGGGCGTTATATGCAATCAAGTCTCTTTTCAGACCTAATGAACTCAATCACCCCCCCCCTCCGCCACTGCCACTCACTTGAATATATCCCAAGAACAGTCTAATTGGTTTAAATTTTTTGAACTACACATGATCTCCAAATACTTTCAGTCCATGTTGCAGCTACAAGACTTAATCCAAGCTTTGAATCCCACTTTGGCTTCCTCCTGATTCCCCTTGTAAGATGCATATGCAGATTGCACATGAGCCCTTGTGAAAATAAAGGCACTTGTGGTGAAGGGTCTGAAAAGTCTCCTGAAGTGGTAGACTCTGCGGCCTAATTAACATGCCATAGGTGTTAATTGGCAGCTGGCAGCAGTCAAAGCAGTAGCAGGTGAGCACCAGTGCTTGTTGAACTTAGATGCACTGAATAGCATGAGGAGTCACTGGAGGTTTATACGCCAGCGATTTGCAAATCAATGCCCACGGCTGGAGGTTAATTTGGATGTGGAGAAGTCTGACATCATGTTTCCAACCTCATTCAGGAGGTTAAAGCACCATTTTCCCTCTTTTTTGGTGTGTTTTTTGTTTTGTTTTGTTTTGTTTTGTGCCCAGAAGACTTGATTACAACATTTTAATCTGATCATTTTACAGCAGTGATGTGAGAGAGTTCATACAGCATAATTGCATTTGACTGTATAATTCTGAAAATCATTGTGCAATGTATCTTTTGATGTGGAATAGTTGTGTAATTCCATTGTAAACTGAAAAGAAATAAATTATTCTGAAGCAAATTACTCACATAAACTTCATTTCCATCTGTGATGTAATCCACCTGCTAACATTTTAAAGTAATGGCACTTGAAGGGAAAGTGTGAAAGGCCCTCATATTCTTCCCAGCTTCATTTACTGACAGCTAGTGCGTTGACGGGAATGCAGGGGATTAGCAACTTCCATTAATAATGACAAGCAATAAGAAATGCATGCGATTTTACTTCAGATAAGTACACATCCATCTGTTATTAAAGCCGTTAAACACACGGGTTCCCACATTACTTAAAAAGAAATAAAATAAAAAATGGCGCTGTCAACTGATTTGCAGGCATCAGGTGAATATCTATTAGGCTAAAACCAGACTCTAGTTGAGTGTTTTCTCGCGGGACGTGACGGGATTTAAGTGAACTCCCAGAGCAGAACAAATTCATTTAAAACTCTTGGGCCTTCTATACCGGAAACCCTGCATTTCAAGGGCCAATTGAAGGAAGTGGGGAGGGAGCAATGGAATGATTCTACCCTGGCACACCTGTTCATGTGATGCGCCCCCAGGCTGGGTCGTTTTAACGTCTTGCTGTTGTGTTTCTTACACGTGGGTTGCCTTTATTTCATTGTTGAGAAGCTCAAAGTTCCCGTCTTTCTTTCTTTCTTTCTTTCTTTCTTTCCTGCCCGGCCTCCTCCTTGGCCCCCTCGGGGGAGACGTGGCCCACATTCACTCTCCGGCCGCGGACACCGAGCTCGTGTGATCCCGACCAGTCAATTAGCAGAGAGAGAACGCAGCAGGAACAACAACAACAACAAAAACACGGATATGTAGATAAATAAATAAAAGCTGCAGCGGAAGACAACCGTGGCGTGCAGCCCCAGATCTGAGCCCGTACACGCACCCACGCGGGCGTGACACACAACCTTCAGCCGAGATTTATGTTTTGTCATGACCGGTTTTATTACTCGTTACTGGCTCCGGTTTCCATTCCACATGATTTACGGCTTTTTTTTTTTTTTTTTTTTTCCCCCAGTGTGTCTTAATTAGACTGCCTCGCTCTTGCGTTTATTAAGCTCATATACTTGCATCAGAATAAGACGGTAACGTCTGACTGATTTCTGGCACAGAGCCCACCTGACTCAGTAACCTGGGTTGACTTTTCACCACGTTTTGAGACGTAAAAATACTCTGCTTTGAATAAGACTTTGTGTCTGATGAGGTTTTTCTGCAGGACAAAAAAAATAAATGATAAAACCACAACATCCTTCTCCCTCGTTGGAAAACACGCCGTCTGTGAATATGCAAGTATTTTTCATCTCAGAGCTTTAACTGCTGTATTTGCGCAGTAGAGGCTCCCAGTTTCCTCGGGACAACCGTGAAAGTTGCTCCCGAACAGAATCATCGCTCACAGGAGTTCAACTCGTTTGAACCCAAGGGGGAGCGCACGCGGACACGCTCTCTGCCCCTCGGCGGGTGAAGGTGAAAGCAGCCTTGTGGCGTCGAGCTCGTGCGCACGCATCGGTCTGCACAGCGACGCTCGAGCGCAAATCTCAGCAACATCAGACGCGATGCCACTTTCCAGCTCGCGGCTGTGCGTGCCCGCGCGGATGGGGTTGGGTGCGTGGGGCCCGGTGCATGCACTGGGAAGAGGTTGTCAGGACTTTGGCGCCTCTTTTAAACAGGATCCCCCCGCAAAACAAAACGACGATTTCCTCCACAGCCTGAACAAAAGAAAGAAAGTCATAAATAAATAAGACCGAGCTCCAGGGGGCCATTTTACGACTTCTACACAAGGTGTTTCTAAGGCTGATACTAATATTATCGTGGGTCAGAAATCAAGAAATTGAGCCGGTAATCCCCGCTGCTTCAACCCCTCCGGCCTGCGGCTCGTACATTTGGGTTGTTTCGGGCCCCTTTCCTGCAGCTTTGATCCGACGCAAAACCGGGAGACGCACGGCGTGTTCGGCGGGTGGAGGAGAAGGGGAACAGCTTCCTTCGCTTTGGGGCAAAAACACACACGTCCCTTTCATCAATTGGCCTGCCTCCCGCCACGACTCGGCCCCCACGTGGAGTGAAGTTGATGGGAAAACAAAACATCCATTTTTAAACAGATTCTTCATCAACCTCGACCGTTCGGCATTAATATTTTACTCGTGATGGCAAAGCCAAGCAACACAGTTTAGACCAATGAGTCAGATGCGTTTGCTCCCGAGCACAAGAGCCTGGATGAAAGTAAATCTGGTCAGTCACTCTAGGTGGCGAGTTTCGTCAATTTATCAAATTGCAGCTGTTTTGCCAGTCCCCGTTCACGGAGAGCATTGTTTCCTTTTTCCTTTATTTATTTATTTACCCCCCCCACACACACACACACAGGGCATTATGAATAATTAGAGGCCAAACACACAATCCTGCTTAAGGGACACCGGGAGAGACCCGCTCTGCGCTGAGGCGCTGGTGCCTAAAATGCCAAACCATGGAAACCAAAAGCAGCTGCGTCTGATCAATAATTAATATCCGGGCGAAGCTGACTGGAGTTCCTTGGATGGGTGTTTCACCATATCACCCTATAAAAGAGGAAGCGACGAGGGGAGTATTCGGGTTCTTACCGCGCTGTCAAAGTACTCCGTTACAAGTAAACGCCTTGCATGGAAATTGCTACCAAAGTAAAAGTATTATCAACAAAATGAGCTTAAAGTATCAAAAGTAAAGGTACTCAATACTGAAAAATGTGCCCTGGGAGTGGTATGCATAAATATATAAGCAGCTTTTTTTTTACTACTTTGTTGGTTATTAACAGTGCAACATATTCTGATCATGTGTTTCGTATGAAAGAAAAAAAAAAGAGCAACGTTTCTCCCGGAAATGCAGTGAAGTAGAAGTAGAAAGTGGAAGTACCCAGGTACAAGTACTTCAAAACTGTACTTAAGTGCAGTACTGGAGTAAATGTACCACAGGCTGCTGTGATGAGTCGTGGATGAAATGGAAAGAGGAAATCCAGCAGCGTTTTTGTGGAAGAGGGATAAAATAAAATAAAAATTAAAAATGGGGCTAAATAAAAGTTATTAAAACGAGTTGATTTGCATCGAAAATGACGCGAGTGTTTTAAGGGACTTGGTTTAAAGGTCAAAACTTAATATTGGAGGATATGAGGATCTGCACTGCTCTCACCTTCACAGACGTGACTTGAATTTACAGCCTCACAACAAAACAAAAGAAAGAAAGAAAAGAAAAAATGTGGCATTTTTTTTCTTGGTTTTTGCCTTCACCTGTCACACTCAAATCAAAGTTTGACTTATTTACAGGATCCCCTCTAAAAAAAAAATAGAACAAAATAAAGTGAAGTAATTTAACAAACATCGTCTTGACACCACCCTCCACTCAGGACTAAGTCCGGGGGGGAAAACAAGGCTTCCCAACTCGCTTGGCTCCGCTCGCTTAGGAGCCGCTGAGCTCCTTCTAATCAGGCCCGTTCGCAGAGTTTGAACTGGAAGGGCTCCAGTCAGCAGGTTTACCTCGGTTGAACCGGGAGGACCCGTGGGTCCGGGGACCGTGCCGCGAATGACGTCGGACCAAGCGACTACGTGCCAGACGCGGCGAAGACCGCGACAAAGTGACACAGATCCACAGAGCAAACGGCAGACAACGACCAAACCCAGGTTTAAAGGAGGACTGGAGAACGTTCATCGCTTGAGAAGCAGTCGAAAGGCTGATTTTCTGTCCCTGACTCTTGTGAACTTAAAGTCTAAAAAATGATGTGAACAGTCAAATGAGGGATTTGGCCCCAAATCACTTCTATTTGTGTGTTGCTGCAGAAATACTCGACTTATTAAGTGGTCGGATAATTTTCCTGAAATATATTCAACATATTAATGGGTTTAATTTAGATTAAAGTGTTTCAAGTTTTCGTTGATTGCGCGGCGGGTAATCTGGAAAAACCAGCGTGCGAGTTTTAAGTGTTTCCATCCCAGTGACACCAGGTGTCTGATGACAGATGGCAGTGATGTGTCTGTTTTTCAGTCATTTGTCAGACACTTGTTTCTAATTTCTCAAACACATAAAATCAGCAACTTGGTGGATTTTTTTTTTTTTTGTCCTTTGTCTTGAAAACGTTTTCAGAGGTGGGTAAGAGGTTAAAATAACTTGTAAAGAGCTTTTTTTTTTTTTTTTTTTTTTTTTTATTCACAGAAATTCAGAGGGGAGATTTTTTTTTTTTTTTCTCTCTCTTTTTAAGCACAGCTTTTTAATTCGTGCATGGTGATGTTGCGTTGAAAGGCTGTGACAAAGCGTAAAGGAAATTCCTTTTTCCCTGTGGGAGCCCACGGGTGCCCGCTCACAGAAGCAGATCTGCCTGCAGTTTGCAAGAAGAAACGTTCCCAAGATTTTAATCGGTGAAATGATCCAGTCGATGCAGTCCTGGTTAACAGATGACTTCGGGCTATCTGATACGTTTCTGCAGCCAAATGGCATCGTTGCCGGCTGGCAACTCGACTGAAAAGATAAGGTGCGTTTGGGAAATGTTTGTTTCTGTGTTTAGTCAGATTTAATGACAACATAAACTTATCTTGAAAACCATAATGAATGGCCATTAGAACTACAAAGGTTTCCAAATGGTGCGCGTTCAAGGGAATATTTTAGTGTCATATCAAAATTACAACTCGAGTAAACCAATTTTCTCCACACAGGAATAAACACAGACTCAAGTGAACCGCAACGATCAAGCTCAGGGAATATCACAAAGTGTTTTCCAAACTGCAGCAGACTTCTTGAGCAATTAAGAGCGTTTGGCTTTGAATGGTAAAGGAAATAGCTTTCCATGCTGTTAAATGTCACCAGAAACGCGCCCGGGGCATAAAGTGACCACTTTGTTTTTGTTTTGTGTGCTTAAATCCCTCTCAGTTACAGCGATTGTGATATCACAGGAGAGCACGGGTGTTCAGGTCAAACCAAAGTCTAGGCTGAATAGTGTGGACTAGAAAGCCCCCCCCCCATGACAAAAATGAATCAGTATTGGTTTCCCTTGCGTGCAAACTGCTATTCAAACTGCTCGAAAACTGTTTAATTTGTTTTTACCCCTGATCTTATTATTTTCCCTCATTATTTAATGAGTTTATAACATCAAAATGCCATCTTTCTTTTTTGTTGTTTTCACAATAAAACCAAATCATTTGAACTTTGACCCAAAGGGGCAAATGTTCTCTTTTCTTTTCCTCTGAAAATAAATTAAAACAGCCGAAGAAAAGAAAGTTGGGAACAAGCTCAAATAGGCCACATAGAGAACTCAGGACCTTCACTAGGAAGCTTTAGATTGTGGCACGAATCGAGAGGTTTTTGCACAAGAAAAGAGAAAAAATAAATAAATAATTAAATATATATATATATATATATATATATATATATATATATATATATATAGTTTATCCCGTGTTGGACTGGGAAGAGCCAGAACCACCTGCATAAATACTGATGGTATTTTTAGACTCTGGTGTCTCAGAGCCCAAAAGTTGAACTTTTTCTTCTTTTTTGCTTTTTTTCTTTTTATTTGCAACTCCATGTTTTCAGATTTGGATTTTCGATGATAATGGATTCAGTAGCAGAAATACTTGTCGGGTCTTCTTTGATTTTTCTCCAAAACTATCATCGTATTGTGATGAACTCCTAACTGGACTAATGAACACGAGTTTTCTATTCACTGTTAGGTCCAAGTATATGTTTTCTTGGTATATCCACGCCCATCTTTTGCACTAAAAGCAAAAAGTTGCAACAAACTCAGGAGTCACGAGTACAAAGAGCAGCGTCTGCAGGAATTCCCTCAGGTCAGAGAGAAAGCTGTGTTTTGAGGACCTTCTTAGCAGCCTTTGCCTCAGTGGCCTTTGACCCCAGCCAACCCTCTTTAGTGAAGGAGCATAATCCACCTAACATGGATTTAAACAAACAGTGTAATCCATAACACTCAGCCGTTGCACACCATCTCACCCAGGTTAGGAGCCCTGCTGCTGTTATGACTGCACTGCTCTGAGTGGGTGATTTGTCTCGCGGACTTTATTGTCCTTTGGCAGCAGGAGCAAGTTCCCGCTGTAACTTCCCGCGTGATTCCCCGCAGCAGCGTCCGATTTTAAATGGGAGAGAGCGATCTGCATCTGAGAGGGCGCTGCTCTCGCGATTCCCCTGCACATCACACGCCTTCATTATAACTTCAGTGTGAAAATGTGGACCGTGAATCGCGGTCTTTCTGCTCTTCCCGGTGCACAGCCCGGCCCGCTCTGTGTGTGCTTCAGTACAGCTGTGTTTGTGGCCCCTCGCACCTCTGCCCTCGCCTGCCTCCCCGCCGCTTCAAGCCTCACTGCTCCCCCCTCCTTCCTTAAAAAAGTTCATCAATATTTTGGTTGACCTTTGACTTGACCCGCACAATTAAACAATGGGATTTTGGGTACACTAAATGGCCTGGCTTTGCTACAGAGGGCAGACTAATGAGAGGATGTCGTCTTTAGTTTATAGTCCAGTCCAGAAAGCAGTGGAGCGGAAAAACAACCCGACGTTCCGTTAAGCTGCCTCACGCAAACTTTCAAAGCAGGGGCACTCGGAATCAGACTGGGCTTTCCAATGTCATCTACCTTCATTCATATAACCCCGCCCAGCAACCTCCACCATCCCCTCCTCCAAGTTTATCTTGCTCTGGTCTCTGAGTTTCCCTTTTTTTTTTTTTTTCCTTGAAGTGTATCTCGGTTGCATTTCCTCTTCCAATTCACCCATCGTTTTATGTGTAACAAACATTTTACGGGTGTACAGGGAGAAATGTTCAAAGTGCTGACAGTACTGTACTGCGTGTGCTGTCTTAGTCGGCCTGTGTTTGGGTGTGTGTGTGTGTTTGTGTGTGGCTGTTTGAGACAAAGGCTGTTTTTTGTGTGCTTAGCTGTGTTATTGATGTACTTTTCCCTCGGTCTTGCCAGTGTTGCTTTTTCAGACTCTCCCAGCTGGAGTAACAACTGACTGCTGAACCTCTTTTTTTTATTAAAAAGTCTGACTCTAGATCTTCTTCGCCAGCAGTCGAAGGTATTAAAAACCCTGTGTAACTAATTACATTTACTTAAGTAGAGTACAAAAGTACATTTGGAGGTACTTTTGCCTCCATTTTATGCTACTCTCTAATTTTACACCACTATAGTTCAGGGGTAAATATTGTGCTTTTTACCCAGCTACATGTAAACTAAAAAAAAACTTTGCGTATAAAAAGTTTAGATATAAAAACCCATAACAAGATTGAAAATACTGTAGCAGATTAAACCAGTGGTTTCCAACCTTTCTGGCTTGTGGAGCATTAAACTGAAGCAGTGCCTACTTTGTGAGCAGTTCAACTGAAATTTTTTTTTTTTTTTTTTTCCAGAATTGCTTAATTTGCGGGATTTTCAGACCCCTAAAGGTCTAAAGTATTCCACAAGAAAAAAGCAAAAAAGTAAAGAAAAGTTCGACAATAAAACAATTTTTCTTGCTCATTCCTTTAATCATTTCGGGACCCTTCACATTTTTTTTCGAGACCGCCTTGGAGGGGGTCTGGATTAAATTACCCGGGCATACATAAAGTACTAAAAATCAGCTCCAACTCCACATAAACTGCTGTTTACACAATAATGGATCCGTGATCATTATCCAGTAATATAGATATAATAATATAACACTGACAGGGGCTATTCTGGAGATGGAGTACTTTTAAAATCCTGCTCGTACAGTAGGTTCATGTCTTTAAGGTGCGCAGCGTTCAGCATGAATTTAGAGAGAAACCTCAAGATTTTCTTCTAGTAACAATCTCTGCGTATACACCAGTCTGCACAGCGGAAGTTAAAGATCCAAGTGAAGTAAGAAAACGCAAAACACATTTTTGAGTGGAGGGGGATTTTAAATTTGACAACTACGAGGCCAGAAAAAAAACAAGTAAACAAAAAAAAAAAACTATAATAAATATTTCTTCAACAAAGTTTGACGGGAGTGTGGAGAGAGCTCCACAACATTCAGACTTTGTGTTAAAATAAAATGTGCAGAACATCTACTTGAACAGTTGACTGAATCAATAAAATACAAAAAAATGCAAATACTTAATTTCGATGACTTTGATATTTCGGGGTTGGGTCCGAGAGACAAGGACACAGAACTTCAGTATTTCCGAAATCTTAGGTCCTGCCCTGCGCCTCTTCACAAACTTGACCTAAATGTCAACCCGATGAAAAAGACATGCATAACATTTGTTCCAAAGCCGTTTTAGACTGTGTGTAGCCCTGCACGCGCTCATTTAATACTTGACGACATATTTATATATATACGTAATTAAATTTTTTAAAAAGTTAAAAAACGATCAATGCAACTACAATTCTGTGCTCGGATGGTTTTCCAGAATGAAGCTGAGCAGGCGCTGCTCTGCGTTTAAATGATTTATTAGTGCATCAGCTGTATGTTTATGTGGTATAATGGCACTGAATCTATCAATGCCATAGTACTGTCACAATGGAAGCATGTGTGCCGTTACTGTTATATATCTGAATGCCAGTAATATTATTACCAGAGCCCCTTCCCCCCTATATAAACACACACATGCGTACACACACACTTCAACCCTATGGTGTAGACACATACACACAAACACACACACACACGCACTGGCTCCATCTCCGTCCATTGGTCCAATCTTTCGAGGAACCTCCTCCTAGAGCGACAGACTCGATATCTCTCGCTCCAATAATCTCTCACAAACGCTGCGTGTGGCTTTGGTGTCCCCGAGTGCTCTACGCACGAGATGGCTCAGATAGGGCCCACCGTATGACCACACACATAAACATCGCCTCAGCTCTAATACTCCTTCTGCACAGATGTGATTTCTTCACTCACTTCTCTTGGCATCTCAATATTAGCTCTGTTGTATATCTTTCATGATATCCAGTGAGATACTTTTTTGCTTTTTCTCATCTTGCTAATGTGCTTGAGTAGATTTTCCGTCAGTCATATCATGATGAAAGCTTTGAAATTTCACCTGATGTGTTGGATGAGGGGACTCATCACTGCTATTTCTCAGCTTGAGAAATAGCAGTGACAAAGGACTGAGATGAATAGAGGAGAGGAGGACTCGCCGTCTCAAAAAGCAGAGGGAGGAGGCTGCGTCATACACAGACCAGTGTGTGTGTGTGTGTGTGTGTGTGTGTGTGTGTGTGTGTGTGTGCGTTTGAGATGGAAATAGACAAGGAGGCACATTATGGGATCACGGATGCGATTTAGGGCTAAGGGGAGGTAGGTAGACCTGGCTGCCTCGCAGCGTGAGGGGAGGGGGAGCGCTGACTCGTGAGCCTCCCTTGCACTGAGAGTCCTCAATCCAACCCTGGAGGAGTTTCACACCCCTGCAACAACAGTGCTCGGAGGGGAGCGGTGGGAATCCAACAGCATGGTCTGCAACAGATTCTGGAGGATGTGAACAACCGGCACATGAATTATTTGATAGAAACTGTGTCTTGAAAATCAGGAACGGTCTCCTTCTCGGCACACTGCGGCAACAGTTTAGGGGGTTCAGAGCGAGTGATTTGCTGGTGGCTCTGTGGCTCAGTGGCACTTTGCCCAAACAGCGGGTTCATTACCACGGAATCAGTTACAGCAGACTGACACCCAGACTTCAACTCACACACCTCACGGCTCTGATGAGACCACCCCTCCTCCTCTTCTGTGCCAAGATAGTTAGAGCCCTCGTCTCTGAAAGATGCAGGCGGCTTACAGTGCTGTGTCCTACGAGGCAGAAAAAAAACCAAAGAAAACCTAGATTGTTTTGACTCAATTCGCCCAGGAGAACTTTTTTTAATTTAATTTTTTTTTTTCCTTCTTACCCATAGTCAGACAAATTCATCAATGTCATTCCTGGAGTTTATAATTAAAGCTGAGATTAGCTTAGTTTATGGAAATCAAGAGGCAGTTCCACTTAATAAGTAAGGAAATGCATCACTAAATTTCTCAAAAATGTAATGGCTGGTCTAACTGAACTTCATGTACTCTAGAAATATTTTTAAAAAAAGAAAAGGTCCAATTAGCACTCACTGCCATGGTAAACAGCCAAAGTAGCTGAGTGGAAATATGCTTTTTTTCTGTGGGGAGAAAAAGTTGGAGCTGGACCCTGAAAATTAGGTCTATGTGAAAATGGAGGTTTGTCTGAAACAGATTATGAATCAATTTGTTGCACATTATGGTGTGCTTAATTTCCAAACAGCACCACTGTTTTAACAGTTGCCACATTGGTGACAAATTGTGGTGCAGAAAACGACTTAGATCCGTGTGCTCTAAAACTAATAGTTTTACAATTTGGGTCACACAGGTCACTCTCTTGCTGGAAGTTAGATGAGAAGACTGATACGACTCTCGTGTCTGTATGTAGAACAAGTGAAGTGTAAAAACGACAAGTTGCTATTTTACAGGGTTTATGTACTGGACTGTTTCTTGGCTGGGACCAGTAAGTTCTTGGAGTCTCGGCTGGTTGGCTGGCACCTGCTCAGAAACAAGAAATAGCCTTCCATAAAACATCAAACTGTCATTTCCACACTTTGGTTTTTGTACTGATTTTCTTGTTAAAAAAAGAGACGCCACAGTTTGATTAATGAACTTTAGAGGCGCTGATAGGTGGATTTTGTTACGTTTGCACTAAGCTGGCCGTCCGCTGGTGGTAGCTTCACGTCTACTGTAGAGACAGGAGTCCTCTCAAGTCACTCGCAGCAAGACAGCAAAAATGTTTGCATTTCCCAAAAGGCTGATCTATTCCACTAAGGTGCACATCATGTGGCTGGAGCAGAAAAATGTGCAAAATTCACCTTGCAGGAGCAGAACTGCAGCAGAATCTACCTCAAAATAATCTCTCATAAATGAAAACACATGCAGCTGGCCCTTTGGAGGGAAAAAATGATTGAGAGCCGCAATTGAAAGAGGAAGTAAAGAAGGTCAAAAAGTGATCTTTATTTTCTTAAGCATCCCTACCTCTGCTATTAGCCAGTGGTAGTTTCTTAACCTTTTTGGTCTCGAATCAAGGGCCTGCTCAGTCTAGTTTCCCCTCCAAATGGAATTAGACTAAAATTACAGAATGAGGTCATGGCTCTCTGGCAAGGAACTCAACAACTGAGAAAAAACGGGTTCGGCAAAACAATTTCAAACCTTTGAAGAGAATAGCTCGGTATAGAAATAATCATAAAAAATAAAGTAAATTATATTTACCGAAGTATGTCATGGGTATGTTAAAGCCAGAAACCTCAAAGTGGGAGGACTATAGCAGGAGTTTTATGGAAGTGGGCCGGTTTCGGCATTTCTGTGATATTCCCAAGGAACTAAAGATAGCAGGGCTGTAAAGTGCACATAAATGCATGTGTGCACCAAAGACATCATACACACATAGAGCCTTACAAGTTAAAGTTTGTTCAGATAGGTACCTAAAATATAAGACGTGTTGCATTGTTTTTACAATCACAGCCGCTCGCCTTATAATTACGCCATCTTGCAGAATGGTTGTGGTGTTGTGTAAATTGTATATTGTGAGGACGGCAGCAAGCAGAAAACACTAAAGAGAGAGAAAAAAAGAAAAAGGTCGCTATTCTCAAACTGGTGTAAGACGCTACGAGAAGATTCCAAATTTTACACTTGGCCCGTTATAAGAGCATATGATGGTGGGAAGTTGTGTTTTTTCATCGTGCTACGTCTGGTTTTTAACGTTCCTCAAAGTACAGGTTCCTTTGCTTTGCTTGTGGTTCGTCTCTGTCCAACAGCTCCACTTGTGGGGCTTTTAAAACAAACGTCCCGGGGCATCATTTTAACCACTGCACCTTCATCTGGAGCAGACTCCTCTCTAAACGGTGATGCACAGTCCTCTTTCCATGATTTTTAAGAGCCAGTGTAGGATGTTGCAGCGCGAAACAACAACCATACTGTATGTTTTTACTGAGAAGTGCTGTTAAGTTCGTCTCGCGTATCTTCTCGATAACAGAAATGCACACGTTTTTCCTCAGTGGTGAGCGAGATTGTGAGCCATCAGTTGTTGTGTGTCATGATGACGACCACAGAGCTGACCTACTGCTGGGTGGGAAAACTGGAAGAAGGTTAGTTATGCCGCATGGCAACACGCCTGCAACAACAACAACAACAACAACAACAACAAAAACAACAAAACATTAACACATACTTCTACTACAACTACTGGAGAAATCAATAAATATAATAAAAATCACAATGACACTTTATTATAGAACTTGTAGAAGATGTTTAAAAAGCATTGTTGGAAGTGACAACGAGTAAAAACAAGAGAATACAGATACTCTGTAAAACATCATGCAGGAATTTAGGGGAATCAACTACTCTTTTCTCATGAACTCAACCTAAATATGTAAGTTTTATTAATCTCACTTTAATTCAACTTAAAATGTCTAGTTTTTACTTCAGAACTTATAAACATGAGCGGTCCTGACTTGACGTCTTCTGACTTGATGTGATGAGATGAATAAACTGCCAAGTTCAGACAACCCGTTAAATTCAGTTTGTGACGAAACCTCATCAGCACATTACCAGCCTTCCCAGCAGAGGTAAGACTCTCCGGAGACCCCTCGGTGTTGTCATGTGAAGAAAATATTCAGGATGGAAACGTGCCGTGTGTCTTCAATATACGTTAGATTGAGTCATGGTTGTTTCCGCTGACAATAATGAAAACAAAGCGAACCGAAGTGAAAGCTAGTGTCGAGTTCAGTCCCTTCCCCTGTACACTTATCATTTAAGAAAGTCTCAAAGTTGACTTTGTACTAATCCCGGTGCAAACAGGCTCAGGCAGGAGCAGCTACAGCTGTAAGTTCTTCCTGTCAGATGAAGGACACACACACACTTCGAATTGAAAAAAATGTCAATCAGCAAACCAGTGCTTAACTTTAATCTTAAGTTTATTGAATTTGTTCTCTCAAGTTCAGTTGACTTAACGCAGCTGCTTTCACATTTTGAAAAATCATAAAAACGACTTTGAACTAATTATTCAACCTGAGTTCAATTAACTCGCATTTTTAAGGCGGCAGGGGAACTTAAAAGCTTAAAATGAAACAGAAGAACAGGTCAATAAAACACCAGCTAAAAAAAATTATATAATCAACACATTAAACACAAACGCAGTAAAGTAGGTGGGAAAAAAATGCAGCTTAAGACAACATGACTGAACTATATTAGTGACTTTTTAAATGAGATTTTAAAATATTAAGATGATTTTAACATGATAAACTGTTTCAGAGTTTAGGGGCCAAAGATCAGGCTCCTTTAATTTAATCTAAGTTGGTGAGGGTGACACAGACAAACGCACACTGGGGCTTTGCTGAGTAATGCTAATTCAAATAATTTAAAAATTGATTTTAATGCGAAGTGGAAGCCAGCGTAATAACTGAATAATGTGAGCAGGCTGTCTTGGTGTTTGTTAGACATCTTGGGTGCACTGCTCTCCAGTGCACACACAGGACAAACATCCTCCAACAGAGATGAGACCAAAAAAAGCTATTACAACACGTCCTTTCGACACAGCAACACTCACACTGTAATGGATCTGTCTGCAACCAATAACTGGCACGAGCTTGACTGGAAATGGCAAAACACTGCTTGTTGAGTTAGCTTTGTCTTTTTTTGTATTTTTTTTTATAGCTTTTCAGCTGTTACATCTGAAGTAGATATGTTTGTGTTCAGTCTGTGTGGGAAGGAGGGGTTCCTGTTAAACTGAAGTTATATCAGTCAGTGCAGTACAGCGAAGAAATTCAGTCACAACGATGGCAAAAGGTAGGACACCATCGTTCCTAAATCAAAGGTTTATATTATTAAGGTATTATATGTTTATTTATCACCACATCTGAGATATAACAAGGGGCCAGATAAAGCTGCATTTAGACAAATGTTAAATATACAGAGTAGAAAGATTTCTCCTTCCTTATTCTGTAACACAGACTTTAAGTTGTGGTATCAGAAAATTAATACCAACAGCCTAAAAGCTACTGAAATTTAATTTAAACAACACAATAGAAATAATATATAATAATTAAATAACCTAATTTATTTAAGTGACAACTCCTAAGATTTTCATCAAATCTAACCCCCTTTTTAATGCTATTTATGGTCAGCATTGTTCTACAATAGTCATTCTAAGTATTTACTTTCTGTAGTTACCTCTCCGTGTAAATAGCTCTATAGGTTATTTATTGCGCTAGATTCATGTAGTCACTTTGGTCATTTAATTGTCTGGGGATCAGTTTGAAATATTGCAGGGAGTAATGGAACAAGACGGAGCAGACACAGTGAGCCGTCAGATGAAGAGCTGCAGGCGACAGGCTGCACACCTCCGACGGCTCAGCGATACCAGACTCCTTTTACTGCGCCCTGCCTTCGCGAGGAAAACTACTCATGCCCCTCGCAGCAGGAATCGATTCAGGGGTGAAGTCATTTTTGACTGAGGTCTTCATTAAAACTACACAAGTTTCTTTTGTTGCGTTGGAAACACACGCACCAGCTGCTCCTCTGTTGCATTTCTCCCAAAGTAGCTTCTCAAGGAGTGTTTGCTTTAGTATTAAATTGCACCACAGTAGCCAAATCAACCAGGACGGAAATCCTAAGGATTTCAACTTTAATGACATGCTGGTCCTCAGACTGTCATAAGGTAAAATTAAATGAGCTGGACTGAAAGTTCTATACACCTGTCAATAAGACCATGGTGTGAGAGAACCTTTTAGTGACTGTTGACCTGCTGGGATTTCGGTGGCCGCGTAAAACTGCAAACTTACTGCAATCAGTTAGACAGACACAGCGGGGTATCACTGGCAAAGCAGATGATATGAGATACGATACACTTTACTGACACCTGGAGTTGTGTTTTGACACCCTTGAGAACAGAACTGATTACTGGGCAAAGAAATAAAAAAGGGGGAAAAGTGTTATAGTAGGTTATAAATATAGTAGTCTAGTCTAGTCTAAGCATTCTCAGACTGTGCCACATGAGAGATGACCTCAGACATTTCAAATTTCTCAATTCTCCAACATTATTTATTTACCTAAAACCAATTCGTGCGAGGCAATTTCTGTGACAAAGAGAACTTATTGCATTATGTTGTTGTTGTTGTGTTATTTAAGAACATGTGCTTTTTATAAGATATCGTGCAAACCACAATAAAAATTCATCTCATGTACATAATGGTTGATTTCGATGCGTTGTGATCTCAGCGCGACGTCCCTCAAGTTTGGTATACGAAAATAGTCAGTAAGAAATATCCTAAAAATGTTTACTATACCATATATTGTTCTTTCTAATCAAGTTGGATTAATGCAACCTGGAAAAGTGGTGCCGGGTGGCACACAGTGTCGCATGACTAAAGCTGTCACATGACCATTTACGCCTTACTGCTGGATTCCTTACATCTTGGACCAAAGAGAACATCTGGAGGTTTATGCTGCTGAAATGCAAAGCAGACTTGGTTAGTACCAAATACATTCTAGTGAATTGAGCACATTGTTTTGTTCTATTAACCTTCGTGCTTTAAATGAATGTTGTTATAACGTTAGAGATTTTTTAAAAAGAAAACTCCATCATTTTTGGGGTTGCACTTCTACAACACTGCCAGACAGTTTTATAAGAGTATCAAAATCGATGCCTCAGAGCCAGATATGTAATATTTTTTATTCTACGTATTCTCCTTACTTGTCAAAACCTGGCGCCTACATTACCCACAATGCAACTAGAGTGTTAATAGTTTGTTCATATACTCAGGTATGTTATGCCGTAAGCCTCAAGCAGAGATGAGGAGTGGGCTAAGAACGTCTGGCCAGCTCCCTTCTTCGTAACTCCACACCCCCCCGATTGTTTTTGTTTTTTCCTTAGTTTTTAGTCTTCAGCTGCAACAGATTTTGCCTCTGGAGCCGCAGAAGGCTTTATACATTTATGTCACGTGTGCAATAGTACTACCCAAAACCTGTACACAGGCTTCGATGTGTAAAATCGGTGGAATTCCCTTTTAATTTGATGCCAGTTTACTGAATGTCTGCACTGACACTACCACCCGGCATGTGAAAACAAAAACACACGATACAGTCCCTGCCGATTATCCTCGAATAATAAATTCTGATATATCTCTCCTTTCCCATACAGTCTGATGGTGAGATTTCTGTAAAGCTGGATGGCTCAAGTTCAAATTCTGCAGCACACACAGCCACACACACACACACACACACACACACACTCAAGCTAAATAAGGAAAGTTAGAGAGAGAATGAAAGACATGTCTTGCTATGCAGACCAAAAGACGAAATAAAGACGACATACTGAGATCTACTCTATCCTGACCTTGACCCGTCTTTGATGAACTGGAAAACATAAGTGATGAAACTGCTGCAGGATTCATTAAATCACCTGCACTGGTGTGTAATCATAAATGATATAAGAGACATTCATTCATTTTCATGACCGCGTTAGAAGTGTGGGTGGTCGATCTGAACGCCGCACGTCGGCACACTTCCTTTGCAAAGAGATGGGACAAAGCAGCAGCTGCATGTATGCGAGCAGTCACTCAGGCGCTGTAGATTACTCACAACACGATGCACAGCGGCTGTTCACTTGCGGGACGTGTCGTGAGCTTGCAAATTCTTTCCTATAGCTGTGAATGTGTCTTAAGACATCACCAACTTCAGCCTGCTCTTTGTCTAATCCTGCACGTACAACTTTAATGACCTCAGCTGTAAAAACAAGAGTGCACGCATCTCCCTCCTCCACGCCCTGTCCTTCGGCGGGGTCCCTAGAGGCCGGTATTGGCCGGGGGGAGTTCGCAGGACTTGGGTTTGGGGGGATCCAGATGCTTGGTTCGAAGGAAGCTAAATAACTTCAAGGTTCACTTGGTTAAGCGCCGTAAGACGTACTTCAACACTTCCCTCACTCTCTCCCTCTCACTCTTGGTGGGTGTGCCTCCACTGTATGTTTGTCTAAGGCAGTGTGAGAGAGTGAAAGTTTGTGTTATTCTTCGGTGCATATCAATCCTTCTACATTTCTGCAGCCAAAAGGTGTCTCGTTGAAAGAAAGAATATCAGGAATCAGGTGCATGATAACACCATTTTAGTGCGAGGAGAAGAAAAACAAACAAGTAGTAAAGGGGCGAATAGAAATGTTATCGTGTGTGAGTGTGAGTAGAGTAGTTAAACGCTTCCACTGCTCTCTCTTTCTCTCTCCTTCTGCCCCTCAGGCTTCATAAAATGCCAGTGGATAGCAGGCCGTCCCTGTGGAGCATCACTAGGATAAACACACACTCATGAATAGCCCGCATTGAGCCGGGGCTGGAAGGGGATGCAGGGGAATACAGGGGTCAGCAGCGGACCCCTCCTACTGGGGAGAGGTCACCACACTGACCGCCCTCAAAGCAGCGCCGCGCAGAAAGCCAAAGACAAGGAGGATAAATTCTTCGGTGAGCCCCTTCTCTCCTCCGCTGCCATTAGTTCTTGTTCCCTCCGTCCCACCCTTCTACATCCCTAAAGAGTGAATTGATAGCACCATGAATCCCCCTCCTCTGCTACTGAGAGACTGATTATTTGTTTAGACTGGGAAAGTCATTAAGTGTTAACGAGAGAGTATCAATCTGTCAGGCTGTATAACTGCCAGCTTGATCTACCACAAACTGGAAACCAGGTAAAAACAATGGAAAGTACTTTTATTGGTATATCCTGAGATAAATAAAGTGTACCATAATAAACTGATGAGACAAGACAAGAGCAAACTCCTAGTCAGCTGCCAACATGACGGAAATGTGGCGGAGAAAGGACAATGTTTACATAAGATGACGATTTCTCACTTCCTGGTTTAGCTTGGATGGAGCTGCAGTTCAGCTCAGTCTGCCTGTCGATGCCCTCAGAAAAGTGCCAAGAGCCAAGCTAGCTGTTCCCTCCCGCTTCCAGTCTTTATGCTAAGCTGCGCTTAGCCCCACTTCGTGTCTCTCATGTATCACCATTACATTTGAGTCACAGAGCTAAGCCAAAAAAATAATTACCCACCAATCTTTGAAAAACCCAGAGGGTCATTTTAATTTATGGGGTATTTCAAGAAAACTATTTAAGACTCTTCCAACCATCTGTATGAAAAAAATTTAACCCATTTCCCCAGTTTTACTGCAAGCGTAAGGACATACAGTATGTCATTTCTGGATACCTGGATAAAGAAATACAGTCACAACTTGGAAAGTGGGTAGAAAATATTTACCCAGATTATTAGAAGAGGCTTATTATTATCGTAGAAATACATTCAGAACAGCTGTAAGTGTTATTTGTGTGTGTGTGTGTGTGTGTGTGTGTGTGTGTGTGTGTGTGTGTGTGTGTGTGTGTGTGTGTGTGTGTTTTTAAAAGATCGCTGGGTATTTTTTTTTTCAGATTCTCGTATGCTTAGCACTTTTACTCGCACATAAAAATTAATAAATGACAGCCACAAACTGGGGGAAAGCTAAGCTAACTGCCTGCTGGCTGCAACTCTCCCCCCCACACAAACACACACACAAACACAGAAATAGGCATATTCACATTCAACCATTTTGGTTGCTGATTGGAAGACTTTTATTTCTACTCCGCATGAAGATTAGTCGCAGGAACCATTAAATTTTTAGGAAGTTTCCTCCTGCATTTCCTTACTTAATAATGGGACCTGTCTCTTAATCTCATAGACTCCATAAACCAAACTAATCTCAACTACTTAATCTTACCGTATTTTTAATCTGCATGAAGAAACATAGACAGGGCATCAGTTCATATGTCTAACTCTGTAAAGTGTAACCCACCCCCACAACTCGGTTCACAAATGACCTAGCCTTTTCAACAGTTGCAAAAGTAGGAGGATGGGAAAGAAGTATGAGGTATATGGGGGAGAAAAAGTTCCACAACTAACAAATGACAAGCGTTCAAATGCACAGATTTATGTATTTGTTCTGTGACATCCTAACACCATCCAACCAGCGGTGCATTTCAGCCCTCTTCCCCCATCGGCAAGCAGTAATCCAATCCCCTCTGGTGACGGGCAGAGAAATGGAAACACACTGATCTGTGTAGCATATGTGCTCACGCTGGACTGAGACCACGTCCTGGACCCCCTAGCACCTCGTTCCAACTGAGTGCAAAGTGACGGCAGAGGATGGCGAGATCAAGAGGAGGAGACCAGTGCTGCCAGTGAATCAATTAAGCTACTGTAAAAACAACGGGCCGCACAGGCAGGCAGAGAAGTCGCAGCTGCCGGAGCTGGTGCTACTGTCTGCATCCTGCCTGCACATTGTTTCAGGGGAACTTCGGCTTGGGTTTGGGATTTGCTGTTAGGAATTTTTTGTGAGTTTTAGTAGTTAAATGTCTCATTCTCATTCTTAATGAACACACGGCGGGTTCCTTTATGACTTTAAAGAAATTAAACGATAGGGTTTCACTCTTTCCAAAGTGTTTTCCCTATAAGCCATTGTACTTATTGTCAAAATTCTCAACTTTGTTTATCTGGCTCCTAATATCTTTGCTTTCAAAACAAGACCTCACTCTGTGATCCAGTTTTGTTTAAAGTTTCCAAATGTATTATTCTACTGTGTTTGAGTTGGCTGCATGGGCTGCAGTGCTGTGCATGAATCAGTAAAGAATAAACAGCCACTGAAGACCAACCAGGGCATCGTTTGAGAAACTTCCACGGCCAAAGACACAAATCCAGACTTTAAATAAATTTAGTTACTGTTGTCTTAGGCTTCATATGCAGCAGGCCACAATTAGTGAAGCACTGCTTATCAACAAGTTCCACATAACCCATCCAAAAACTTGTTAGAGGAAGATGAGAACACGTCACTGTATAGTTAGGGTTCAAGTTGTTGTCTTTCATTTGGCTTTTTTGTTTTGCTTTGTTTTGTTTTGTGTGGTTGCTTAATTGAAAAGAAACACGGCAAATAGTACAGTAGAGTGCTGCGTGCACAAGAGCCAATGGGGAACACCTGACCAAACACTGCACATGAAATTATTCTCATTATCTTTCATTTTACATACATACACCAGGTGCTTAGCCTCTTAAAAAAAGGTACCAGAACAGACCAGTTTTAAGAGACTAAAGCAGGGCCGTAGCCAGTTTTTAGAAACACTGAGGTCACATATTCAAATTTCCCCAGTGCCAACCCACTGCTCCCAAAAACACATTTTTGACCAGCTACCAAAACAAATTTCTGATTTTAATCATTCCTTTAATTTAATCTCCATAAATGCTGTTGCAAAACCTCCTCCCCAGTGCCAGGTCTGCAATTCTCGGAGGAGAAATATAAAAAACCATTTCACATGTGAAAATTTTTACATTTTGCCACATGTGGTTTTGCTATGTTTTATGTTATTTGATAAAGTCACATGTGGAAGGTAACACATCAAATGTCATTTTCACATCGTGTACCGTATGAAAAAGATTGAATTCACATATAGCCACGTGATTCTCGGATATTAGGATATATATCGGCTCATTTCACAAACATTTTCACAAATGTGTGACAAAGTATGTTCCACGTGTGAAAACATGAATTACACACATTTTTCCAGTAAAAAAATATAGAATTTAATTAAATTAACTAAGTATAAAGTATGTACTTATAAAAGTATAAATTACGTGTAAATTACCAAAAAGATATTTAGTCTAAAAAAAACATCATCCGTCTAAGCCCACCATGTGTAATTTAAGTTAAGTGTAGTGTGCAAACTCCTCTTCAGGTTTTTAAAACTGCTAAACTGTTCAAAGAGTTGTTTATGAACCTGTAATATCTACACTGTAAATATGAAATGAAATAAGACAATATAGTTTGCTGCTCCTCATCACATCATCGGTGAGTCAGAGTACAGAGAACAGCACTGATTCGTGGTAAAACAGATATTTTGCTGTTTGGAGAAGTCCGCTTACACAATGATCGCACCGAATTTCCACTATTGGACGCTGGTAATTAGTCTTGGTGTTCGCATTTAAAAGTATGTGTACTGAGGGTATGTGGGTGTGTAAAAGCCACTTTTCCAGCTTTGTCATGTATAAGAGGGCAAATGGAAGCATAAGTGAGCCACTCTAAGTACGGGAGATAAAACATTAACCAGAGTGATTGTAGATTCAACTGGAATACATGAAGCGAGTTCAGATGATGATCATTCAGTAAACACACAAGATGGACCTATTTTCCGCTTTGTGAACTGTTGTAATTTGTGCAAATTGAGCTTTTTGGTGCTGATCAGGTATATATATATACACACACACACACACACACACACACACACACACACACACACACACACACACACACACACACACACACACACACACACACAGGTACTTAGGTTAGTAGAGGAATTACATTAAATTTCAGCTGGTAAATTTGGCCTGTGCTAACACAAGAGTTGGGCTAGGTTTCAGCAGGTCTGCCCCCTTCACATATCCAACAGAACTCAGCTCAGAAATGGCGGGCTTGGCCACCCTGAAGCACAGGGGCCGCTGGACACCCCCTACGGTGAAGTTATACTTTGATAGAGGCCACTGAAGATGTGGTGACGGGGAACAGGAAGTGCCTACTGCCTTGGGAGGAAGTATCAAATAAAACACCATCTTCTTTTCCACTTCTGTGAGATCTTGCCAGTTAGATGTTTTCTACAGTGACTTTTCACACTGGCACTTGAGACAAAAGGAGGCTTTCAGCAGGACCTGGCGAGGGTATACAGTGTGTTTAGAGTTTCTTCCTCCCTTTGAGAGTCAACATTGTTGTTGCACACTAGCTGTACGTTATGCACAGTTTTACCAAACCTGTGGAGGAAAAAGAGGGGAATGGATAAGGGCTTTGTGAAAAGACGTCCTTAACCTCCATCTACCTCCAGAAAATTCCTCCAAGATGAGACATAAAATTGACTGCAGACCACTGTGGGCTGCACATGAAGACTTACAGTAGATGTCAGGAAATGAACACTCAAATACGCACATTCACTGTGTTTCCGCTCACTCTTGCTCTCACAAACTCAATAATCTATTCTTTTTCCAGGCATTACTGAGTCCTGACTCAGAGAGCAGTTGACAATTTAAGAATGTGTCCCTCTGAGGGATTTTCTTCACCTCAACAATGTCATACATAACCATGCAGTGTGTGATCAGCAAATCAAAGCTCACATCCGTAATATGTTGCAGAGGCTCATGGTTTTGTCTTTTATGTGGCTCACATAAGATTTGTGGGTGCTTGTGTGTGTATCCCAAAATCTCTGGATCTAATTGTGGATCAATCTGTTGCCTTGTGAGAAGAGCACGTCTGTCAAATATCCAGACAGATTTGGGCAAACTCCCAAAATCCTGAGAAGGCACAGCGACGCAGAAAGAGGTGGGGTGGCTCGCTACGACTACTTAAACGCTCAGCTCCAGCGTCTCCCTGTTCTTTTAAGAGACCCCATTCATCTGCCATAGACACTTTGTGGTCGAGTCAATGAGGCGGAGAGCTGGAGAATGAGGAGGATGGAAGGAAAGAAATATACAAACAGAGGGGAATGTTGGGGGGAGGAGAGGGGAAGGATATTTAGGGAAGGAAAAGTGAGGAGTGAATGGGCCTACATGGGTGGCTTCCAGTGTTGATGGTTTTTCTTTTTTCTTTTTTTGCCTTTTGAGTGACAAGGCCGTCGTCATTGAGAAATCAATGACATAACGCAGAGGAGACTGAAATTTTAAACTTGGAAGCAGTCTGAGGAAGTCTGAGTTCGAATTACCCTGCACCCACCTCACCACACACGTACACGCACAGGTTTTTAGGTTTGGATATATCCTACTACATGTTAGGGTGTGTAACGCTCTGGGTTCGCTGTACAGATTGCTGGCAGTCTGTGTTTAGCAGCGGGTCCCACTCAGAGGAAATGTTTAGGCTCTGCCTTGTGTCTGCTGCAGCCGCTGGTGTGGATTACCTGTGGGTGTCACGATGATGAACGGGCTGCTGGAGCTCAGTGAAGTGTTTATGACCGAGAGGCGTTGTTGCATGTAACTAATCAGGCCTGAAGCTGGTAGTCACAAGCAGTGCTTCTTTGGCAGACCCCTCTGAACGGTAACGCAATGATGCTTAATGATGTGAAGGATGCAAACGGTTGGCGGATGTTGCAGTGACATCACACAGCTGCTGGACTCGGACGTCTCTGGAGTGACCAGGACTCAGTGGGACTTTCCAACTGGCTGAGATGCCCCGGCTACATGCAGCCAACTTTTGTTCTATTTATTGTTGTAACTAAGTAGGAGATGTCTAGGTAACCTCTGTACTTTGTTTCAAGTGGACAGAATAATAAATTCTGCTGTAACAAATGGTTTGTTTCAAGCCCGCCTGTTATTTTATCATCACATTCTGCACAAACGTGATGGATAAGCTATGGGCCCCAGTTGTTTGTATGAGCGTATAGCATGCCAAAGCAAACACGTGCAGGGCTAAAAAAGTGAAAAATGCAGCGAGAGGCAGCAACATAATTCTGCAGCAGATCCCAGATCTGTGGGTTCACACTGAGGTGAGACAGGCAATATGTAGAACAAATAAAAACACCCCTGAAAGTCTTCAGCTAAATAAATTATGTGTAAGGATGCGTACGCTTGCACTTCATGAAGTGATGAAAGCTCAGTGATTCTCGCTGGCCTGTCTGGAGTGAGCGGGCCTGGAGCCAGAGTCTTTAATTCCCCTGTCAAACAGCACTTCATGTATCTCTACAGCTGTTACTGTAACTGTAAGTCTCATCATGTGTACACATCAGCGCTATATGCCCAGGCGCCGGGCTTTCATCAACACTCTGTCTCTGTGGTGTTGGATCAAAAGTGCGAAAAAGCTTTGTTCCTCTTTTCGTTGGAAAGCTCCGATGAGAGGACGCAAAGAAAGAGAGAAAGAGAGAAAGAAAGAAAGATGTAATGGGTCAGAAAAAGAAACAGCAAAACGATGGCATTACAAAAGGGGAAAAGCAGAATCTATCCCAAAGCCACTCTTGTGTAGCAGGTCCTTGCAGTTCTGAGCAGCCTCTAATTAGGGTAGTATTCAGGGGTGGCATTAGTTCCCAAACTTTTTAATGGGGTGGAAAGCGGAGCTCCTTTCAGAGAGAAGGGATAAGTGTAGTGACTGTTCCATACACTGAATAGCAGATGGAGAGATTCTGCGCCTCCCTGGGAGGTATTCACTCTTTTTAAACTCTTTTTTTTTTTAATTCCATTCCTTGTACTCTCCCCTTTTTTCAACTGCTCTCTTTTTCTTATGTTTCTCCTCTGTTTTCCATACTTTTCACCCCCATCACATGTTCCAAGGTGTAGACACAGAATTTGAAATAAACTGATGTAGAGGACGACAGTTAAACCCTGTCCCTGCAAAAAATAAATAAATAAATACAATTAATTAATGAAATATATAAAATATCTTGTATAAATATATAAAATATATGAATCTATGAATGTTTAGATTTTTCTTTAGTGGGGATCAGTGATAAAAGGAGAAAATACATTCCTGGCCAGTAAAACTTTTATTTTAAAAGTAATGAGTAACCTCAAAATAGCTAATTTCATAAACTTGTGTCAATACTTGTGTCACGCAGATTCACATAACCAAACCATTTTTAATTGGATTTTACCTTTTAAGGTATCTTTCCTTACTTTTTTATTCCCTGGTATTTTTATTGAGTTTAAAAAGTTTTCAAATTCAAAAGACATTGTAAATATTTACTTCTCATCTGTTATGAGTTTGTACCAATTTACTTTTTATTACTTGTGATATAAATGATGATTATTATGATGATACTGGTAACTCTTGTTATTCTTCTTACTATTTATTATTATATAGAGAACTAAAAAACAAAACTCACTGAGTACCTCTAGTTTCAGTTACTGCAGTGCACATGGGGTTGTAAATAATGTAATATATTTTAGAGACATTATCAGGACAGGAATATAACATTTTAACTGTTAGATTGTTTTTAACGAGAAGAACAATAAGCTTCCATAATCTCACAGGTCAACCTGCATCATTATTTATCTGTAAAAAGTGAGTGAGGTCGTTGATGTTTTTATAACAGTGTTTGTGATTTTATTTGCCTAAAAATATTTCTCAATAGAGGAAAAACACATCTTATTACAAAACCCTGTATAAATAAGCTGAATTGCTCAGACTCTGTTGATGCTACTTGTGCAAAAAAAAAAAAGGGCTCATCAAATAAAAAGTCTGAAAAAAATTAAAATGACTTAAAAGTATGTATAGAAGGTCATAGCACCCCCCCTTTTAAAAAAAAAAACATTTGTGCACATTTTGTGAGTTTTATTTTGTAGCCGAACATATTTTAAGCCATGAAACGGTTTTAAATCACATTTCTGTGTGTGTGTGTGTGTGTGTGTGTGTGTGTGTGTGTGTGTGTGTGTGTGTGTGTGTGTTTTTACACTTTAAATGCCACCAGTATGATCATCAAATTCATTACAAGTAGTTGTTGGTAGCTTTCTTTCTTTAAAACACACTTCTGCTGCCATGACAAATAATGACTAAAGTCGACCAGGCCAGTCTGAGACTTCCTGTTCAATAAGGCTACACCGAGGATAACAAACAATCTGCTCACTGGTGTGCATCTTAATTCAAAGTTGCCAAGTCTTTATGACTTTCTTCGACATATAGATTATTCTCGCAGCCTTGAATGCCCCAACACATTTGCCCAAAGGCCAGTGTCTTTTATGGGCTGAGTGTTGTGCTTCATCCCCTCTCTTCATGACCTGTGACCCAGCAGGATAAACTGCTAACTGAACCTCTGTCATGCTCAAGGAGGCTGATGCCCGCATGATCCGTGACATTTCATGAAAAGCCCCCTTTTCCAACCGAGGACTACCTACATATAGTATCCTGCTATGGTGGCTACAGCTCATGACAAAACACCTCACTGCAGACATTTTAAAATGAGGTTTATAAATTGCACGTATCTTTTGGTTTTTTTTTTTCTTTTACTTGGTGAATTCAACAAACCAATAGTCTTAATCATCACCTACTCTGTTTTAAGCACTCCCAATGACTTTCATAATTCTTTATTTTAAATCTTAGGCATTGCTTTATTTCAACGGTCTTAAATAATTTTCTAGTTCAGAGTGCTTTGTAAAAGTAAAAAAAAAAACAAAAAAAAACGGAATCATACGGGACAGCTATAATAACAATCATAATAAGAGTAATAGTGTCAAGATGCTGAACGTAAACACAGAGCATCGAGTTTCTCAGGAGAAAAATCTGAGAACCGCTTTGGGTGAAACGTTCATTTCAGAGACAGAGAGTCGTCAGGGGGAAAGTTTCGCCATAAAAGTAAAGATTCGAGTCGTCTGTTGCTCCACTTATCACACGGGTCAGAGACACTGGAGCCCTGACGCATATTCTTGACGAACAACGTGTGGACTCTTTGCCACATCGCTTTTATCGACCAAACTAGTGCACGTATCCTAGTGGTTTACATGATAGATAGATAGATAGAGGCCGTCAGGGGTTTAATTGTGCTCGCAAATCCTCTGTTTATTTTATTTTTGCTTTGCCTCGTTTTAAAACTGAATTTAACCACCAACTCTCTCGGGGTCAATTGCCTCTTTTCCAGGAGAGAGACCTGGTCAAAAACGGCAGTGTAAAGTAGTTAACACGGAGTCACATTATAACAATAACAACAATCATTTATTTAGCACAGTAACGTGGGCAAGGACGCGAAAGGCACAGAGGAGAGCAACTGGCTCCAACTCCACTCTTCTGAACGGGGCACTTGAAGGTTTGGTATGGAGGCCAGTGTTTCACCAAAATGAAGTTTGTAAAATGAGTCCAAGCCCCGGATACATGCGCACACATTAGCATTAACAACCCTTTAACTACTAGCTACTAATATTTATCAAATGAGCTGTTACCAGAGCAATCGGGCAGAGACCATGGGTAGAAAAAGACCATTGAACTGACTGTAAACTGAGCGCGAAACCCTGTAGAATATCACAGGACCGTAGTCCCATAATGGAAGGATGATATAAATATTTCACATATACACACGTGCGATAACAACCATCATGTATGAGAAGGTCGTAGTAGTGTTCCTTATTAAATATAACAGATATAATATGTAATACACAGTATTAGTCTGTCTAACTGACAGAAATACCCTGGTATTATAGATAGATACCGCAAGAATACTATAATTTACAAGTCACTGCTGACCACAGACACAATGTAAATCCCTATTGGGGCTCTTATTTTGATAGACTGGAAAAATCCGAGCGACTACTCCGGTTCGTATAATGTTTCTTATTGCATTAATTATTCTTTGCCCTGTTCAGCCTTCTGTATTTGTAAACAAGTCAATACAGTACAACTGACCTCCTTCCCTGCTGCTCTCTCTCTCTCTCTCTTCATTGTCTGTGTGTGTGTGTGTGCTTTTGTGTGTGTGTGTGTGTGTGTGTGTGTGTGTGTGTGTGTGTGTGTGTGTGTGTGTGTGTGTGCGTGTGTCTGTCTGTTTCTCATTGCGTGTTACATCATCACGCAATAGCTGTCCTCCCGTGGCCTAGTGAACTGGCTCGGAGCGCTGCACCAATTTAGCTATCTACTACACACACGTTGCTCTGAATCGTGGGGGGGGGCAGACAGACGCACATCCAGTCACGGAAGCATCGGGGCTGTAGGATGTGGGCAACAGGGGCCTACGGGAGCCGGGGGACCTACAGGGGCCTACAGGAGCCGTGACCAGAAATTAAACACAGAGGGTCTGACACATCACGCAGCATCACGGCGACACAGGTGATGCAGCCATGGGATTCAGCACCTGCCTCAGACTGGGAAGACCGGAGTGATCTGTCAGCTGTTTCAAAAAAAAAAAAAAAAAAAACCCCACTCACAGGTTTGTCTTTACTACAGCTCCCTGCGGTGTGTGTCAGTATCCTCCGTGCGTCTGCGTAAAACAGTAAATTAAATTAAATAAAAACAGCTCTCTGATTGGCTTTTTTGTGTGTCAGCGGCTCCCCTTGTGTGGGGCAAATAAAGGCCAAAATAAAAGTGAGTAAACACTTAAAAAAAAAAAAAAAAAAAAAATGGTGAGAGGATTAAGGTGGTTTTAACCTCCAAAACACCCCCTGTCCCGTCCGTGAGGCCTGCCGGGACCCGTGGCACACCGGAGCGAGACTTCAGGACCAGCGTTTGTGTCAAATAAGAGCAGATAATGAAATATTGAGTCAGGGGTGTTTTCTCAAGAGCAGGCCAGCTGTCGACACCAGCGCCGGCGTAATCACCGACCTGGAGCAGGCAAAATAGCGCCCGTCTCGCCCCGCTGACACCTTCCTGTCCGCTCACCGTAATTACGAGGGATGAGTGTGAGAGAGGTCAGCTGGGCACGCAGGCCCGGTGTGCGCATGTTCCAAACGTGTACCACACCAGCATCAGAGAGCGTTCGCCATCTGAGCAAACTGTACCTGTGCAAACATAATACACTAATTATTAGCATTATTATTATTATTATTATTGGGGCCCATGACGCGCGCACACACACTACTTTCTGAAATGGAGGAAACACTTTTTTTTTTTTTAATCCCTCACTCACAGCCATACAGTTGTTATTAGCTGATTAACACACACAGTCACAATGTAAAGACCCAATTCAACCATAAACAGCTCCAGCTTTACGTTTTTTGTCAACATTATTTGGCCTAATGTCTCACTAAGTATAAACCCTGGGTTAGCACTAGCACTTTATTTTATTTATTTATTTCCAAACAAATTACCTTTTTTTGGGTTTCTTTGTTTTTTGGAAAAACGAAAATTTATTCTTGCTTAAAACAAACTGTGTAAAAAAATATCACACGTCAATTACACAATGCTTGCCAAAAATGTACAATGTTTTATTACTGAAATAAACACACACTGCATATTATTATAAATGTTTGACTTTGCTCTCTGTGTCTTTTAATACAAAGTTCAAATCAAAACTTTTAAAAATGTTTTGATTTGCCAAACTAAAAAAAAAAAAAAAAAAACATGGACGTGTTTGACACAAATACATTATTAGCCTATTTTAAACATGTGATCATTCATAACCTGTTCATTAAGTCATTATCCTGAGAACGCCCTAAACAGTGACTGAAACGAATCACTTCATGGTAAAAAAGACAAGGAAAGTTCGTGGTCAAAAGTCTGATTCACACCGAAGAAAAAATGAACATAAATATCTCTTTTTTTAAAACAGCGTGAATATAGGCACAAATTGTGTTTTTATGTCCATCATTCAGCTGCGTGCTATCAAATAAACATACAAAAATAATCCTACCTTCAAAGAGGGGGCGTTTTTTGTTTTTGTTGCTGTTTCTCTCTTTTTTTTTTTTTAGTTTCTTGAAAAGTTTGGAGTTCAGACATTTAACAGCCGCTAGTGCCGCTGACCACTCTGCTCGGAAAGTTTTCGGCCGGGTGTAAAACAGTTCCGTGATGGACGGTCTGCGGCTGGCCGGCCGCTGCAGGCCCCAGGGAGGACGGTAAGACCGGGACAAGGACCGGGGAAGTCCTGGAGGGGCTCGGCGACCCCCCTATGATACTCTCTATGGAGAAGGGAGAGCGCTGCGCCGGAGAGCTGGACTTCTGCGCCTGGGCTGCAGCCTGCACGCTGGCTGAGCCCAGGCTGGAGCTGAGCTGGGGATAAAACCTACTCCTGGCTAAGTCCGTGGTGGTGGGCATCAAAGACGGCGCGGGGATAATGGTTCCCGAGTGTGAATGTGAATGCCTGGAGTGCTGCTGCTGCTGCTGCTGCTGCTGCTGCTGCTGCTGAAAAGCAAAAAGCGCAGAGTGTGTGTGGTAGGACTGGATCTGGATGCCGTATCCTCCGCAGCCGTACGGTCCGTACCCATACGCAGCAGCGGCGGGGATAAAACTGTTGTGTTCCCGCAGCAAGTCCTGCGTCTGCTGCCGCTTGAAGCGTTTCCTTCGCCTCAGAAAGCTCCCGTTGTCAAACATGTCAGCCGACTCCGGGTCCAAGGTCCAGTAGTTGCCCTTGCCAGGGTTCCCGGGCTCCCTCGGTATCTTGACGAAGCAGTCATTGAGGGATAAGTTGTGTCTGATGGAGTTCTGCCAGGCCGGGAACTTCTCCCGGTAGTACGGGAAGCGGTTGCTGATGAAGTCGCAGATCTCGCTGAGGGTGAGCCTCTTCTTGGGGCTCTGCAGGATGGCCATGGTGATTAAGGCGATGTAGGAGTAAGGGGGCTTCACCAGGGTGTTCTTGCCCGCCGGCTTGTAGGCATCCCTTGAGGAGGTGGAGCTGTCCAGGCACGGTGGAGGAGAGCCGGCCAGGAGGATTCCGTCGTGCATCTGCGCCACCTCGTCCACGTAGGAGCGCGTCTGGTTGTCCCCGTCCTCCCCTTCGCCGACCACGTCTATGTCGGTCTCTTCCGAAAGGATGGAGGCATCCGACATCTCTGAGCTCAGAGTCATGGCTCACACACGGGCTGTGCCCCTCCGACGCCAGATGAGGAAGACGATGAGATGCACAAGCTGCCCTGCCCTCCCTCTTCAAGAACTCATGTGAGGAGGGGGAGAGGAGAGGAGCACGTGTCGCCGCCGGTGAGAGATGCCCCCCCGTTTTCTCGCTATTTCCATATGTCTTCGGGTTGTTGGGGCTTTTTTTGTTGTTGTTGTTGTTGTTGTTTTTTTTATCGCCGACTAACGAACCATCGCCGCCGATGCCAGGCAGAGAAATGTTTCGGGAAACCTGCAAAAGGGCCAAACCTGAATCGCAGAGGGGGTGGATCTTCTCTGGTTATTTATACCACCGCCCTGGTCACATGGTGAGCAAACGTCACCGAGGCAAACGAAGAGAGAGGAATGAAAAAATAAATAACAAATTTTTAAAAAAAAAGGTATTTGAAAATTAACTGAGGAGGTTTTTTTTTTTTTTTTAAACGTGTGGCCTCAAGTCCTTTTTAGTGGTCATTCCTGAGAGTCCACATATGATTCATCTGAGGTTTTGATTCAAACCCCAGTGTTTTTGCGCAAAATAATATTGCGGAAGATAAAAAAAAAAGGAAAAAAAAGATCTCTAGTGTGAAAGTCTAATTACTGGCATGGTCACTGCTAAGAGCGATATTTTTGATAAGTTATTCATTTACTCAGGCTTAGTTAGCAGTGTGATACATTAGGGGAGCACATGCAGATTTAGTTTTTATTATTTGAAGACACAACACCTCCAAATACTCCGGATAAAATAATAATATCATTAACAATAAACGGGCTAATATGCACTGTGAAGAATAACTCTGATATCTAATATGAGTGCCTTCTGATATTTTGCCGGGGACTGGTGCACCGCGTCCAGGCAGCTGAGTTTGCGTGATCCGGTAGTTATCTAGATTATCCGCGAGCCATTTGTAGTGGAAAAGAGTCAGCTGTTAACTCGAATCAGTCACGGGTCACGCAGAGCATGCACGCCCCAGATATAAGGCCTCTGCCGTGCGTCTGGAGCATTTGGATTTTATTTATGCTATTGGCTTGGGAGGATTGCGTTCACAGTTTTCAGGATGGGGTTTCCACGTGTTCAACAAAGCAACAATCGGATTTAAAAAAAATAAAAATAAAAATAACATTGAAGAAAAAATAAAGTGTTCGTTTTCAGTCAGTGTCAAGTGGGAATTGCAACAACTTTAATTTCCATTTCCAATCCATTCAAGTGTTTGGGAAAGTGGTCTCAGACTATTGGACCCCACTGTTTCTGCCCTACGCGTCTGGTCTGTCTATTAGACTGGACCCTAGACAAAACATGTGAGGCTCATACACTCAGGTTTGTTGATTTCACACTGCTTTCCCTTTGCGGGAATCCTGCTACGTTTCACAGGCATTATTAAATTAGTTACTCAAGTTGAGTAAGAGTGGCTGCAGGGAAGTATAAATACAGATGTTTCATTCTGTTTTATTTCTGGACCACCATCTTGCTGCCGTTCGGCTTTCCCTCCAAATGTGACTGTTTCGTAGAGGGGAAACTGACAATAATGAGCCTGTCACTCTTTTCCATTTTTTTGTCAGAGACAACAGCAGGTATGATCCTAATTTTTTTTAATCGAAATTAACCAAATAAAACAAGCAAATTTACCTGAATGTCGCACTCTGCCGAGTTTAATCAAAGTATTAGAGAAAAACAACAACAACTTCCCCAAAACATTTTACTTCTCACCTTTGCTGCCAGGAAAAGAGAGAAGTCATCAGGCAGTTTTCATAAACGCAGCTCACCTAAAAAAGAGCACTTAGACTTGTCCCAAAACTCTGGATCTGGTCTTGTGACTTTATTTCAACCTCGGAGATGTATTCAGGTGCTGTGTGGCCCCTCAGTAACTTTTCAGAGGTTCCCATTTGAGCAGCGCCATCTAGCGGGTGAACTTGTCTCACAATTATCAAAACACTTCTGTCCCATAGTGGACATGAGCAGTTGCAGCTGGTAGGTCTACAGATAACTTATCTTAAAACTAACATTTTAGTATAGAGTTTAGTGTAGAGAACGTAGCTCGTCTGACTCATTATCCTGGTATAAATCCTTTTTTAACCACAGCCTGCCAGACAATAAATGATAATGTATTAATAGACAATGAGCGTCAGTTGCAAAAATGAATGAGGAATTTCGGGAAAAAAACAAACAACAAACAACATTTTCCCTAATTTTTTGCTTACACTGGTGGTAATTTACCTGAATAATAACCGACTGGATGCTGTAGTTTATTTATTATTTATCACTTCTGCCACTTTAATAACTTTATATTGATTTTTGGGTTTTAATTTAAAGACAAACTTATGGTCTGGTGAAAAACTTCGACAGAGAAAGTCAGACACAAGCTCGCCACCCACGCTTTGCGTGACTTTTAGTCGCCTGCAGTTTATCATTAGGTTGCCTGTTTAAGGTAAAGTGAAAGACTGAGTCTTGTTTCATGACGAGGAACTGCTGCAACAACCGAGACTCGTTCGTGCGGAGACTAAAGTTTTTTTTTTTGGAAACGAATAGTTTCGCCTGATCAGTTTTAGCCATTGGTCATAATTGATATTTACCTTCCCAACGTAAGTAACCAGCTCGTGTGGATTGTGCGATGATGGTTGATTAATAAAAGACTCCATGGTGAATTCATCAAATGAAAGTCCAACCTTCACCGAAAGAGACGGTGCATCTCTCTTAAAAAAATAAATAAAATAAAAGCATGTCATGTACTAAATTAAAGAAGAACCTGTGTGCATTATATAGCAACCCTACATTAGTCCTTATCTAACTCCTCATATCTTTATTTAATACCCCGAATGATGAATGACTAACATTGGGAAATCCAAAAACTTCACGCAGAGACTCATTGGACCTACAGAATTTCGTGAGTTATTTTAATTGTTGAACGTGTTATTAGGCAATAAATTTCTAAAAAAAACAAACAAAAAAAAAAAAAAAGAAAACTGTCCAACAATTTAAATCAAGTGTATTTGAGTCTCATAAAAGTCGAGACTGCAGAAGCAAAAAAAGAAACGAGATTAATTTAGACGCACATGGACTTTTATTCAAACTTGGACCCTCTGACACTATCAGAGAAAAAAAAAATCAGCATTACAAGAATGAAGACTGGGATTTTTTTTTTTTTCTTTTTTTTTTTTATTTGATCCGACACTTACAACAGCAGCACAGCATGTGTGGTAAACCACTTCTGAGTGTTTCTAAATTCCCCCTCTGCGATCCGAGGGTGTTTCCGTGCCACGGGGTACCAAGAAAGCACTTCGCTGTTTAAACGCAATCCCTGCCTGCCTTCCTGCAAAAAAAAAAAAAAAAAAAAAAAGCCCACCCGAGTGTCACCAAAACGGCCGGACTGAGAGGGGTGTTTGGGGCATGTGATTAATGTGTATCACATGCAGAAAAGGCGAGACGAGGTACCAACAAAGATACTGTGCCTGCAGTGGGCCTGCGAGAGGGAAACCAAAGCTCACCTCTAACATTCAAACTCATCTAGGCTAAATAAATACATACACTCTGAAATATTGTTTCTTTTTCTGTTGCAGTGGGCCTACATCCCAACGGCAATGTAAAGAAACATGCACAAAAAGGTCCACACCTGTTGCAGCTCTGCAGGATTCTGGCACTAAAGGCGTCCAAACGCCCTCTGATAGGACTTTTTGACGATGGTCTAGTCTCTCGATTTCTCCAAAATACTGGAAAAGCCAAGTCTGAAGAACAAGCTGCACATAGGCCTACCTGTTAACGGCTCTCCGAGAGCCCTGTCGCGCTTAAAAGTTGTGGTTCGAGCCTGTAGGCTTCTTTTCAAATGTTCGAATAACGAATAACCCAACCCGACTCGTTTATCAGCAGATCTTTACTGAAATCAATTGATTATGGGAAATCAGTCCACCTGAATGAGACACTATTTCAGCACGTTTCCTTTTTTTTTTTTTTTTAATCTATTTAGCGACGAATTCACGCACTTTTACCTTCACACTGAGACGAAACTGATGAAACAAATATTCCCGAAACGAAGTCCAACACATTTCCGAAAGCCCCTAAACGATCCTCAAACTGCGCCCATGAGCACTGATACATGCACCATCAGGCTCATGGTCAGTCAAGAGGGAGAAGAGGGAAGATCATCAGGGAGGTGCAAGACAGAAAAAGGGTACATGAGCTGATATTTGTCATCATATACTTCACATTATACCTTCTATTTATTTATACATATTTGTACTATTGTATATGTTATCTGTATTACTGTTGGCTTAAATCTACTGGAGATGAGGGTTATTGTCGTCTACCTACAAGACAACCTACTAATTTCTTTTATGTTTATTTATTAATCTGTTCTTTGAATATGTTTCAGTGTCTTGCAGGGTGTAAAGATGAGGATATTAGCTGCTGCCAATATTTCCTTCATATCCATGTTTGTGATGACACAACAAAAAGAAAAGAATTAAACTAAATTGCAGGGGAAAAAAGGAAAAAAAATGGATCACACCATCAGCATTGTTATTATTAGAATGTCTTCTGATGGGAGTATTGTGGTAATTTTTTCCTTATTTATGCTTATTTTGGCTTTTACAGAGTGCACACATTTAGGAAATTAAATCCGGGTGCACGACCCTTTATCATATACGTGTGTCATTTTAAACTGGGTGTAAAATGTTGTTTGTACATTTTTTGATGCTGATGTTGAGAGATCATGCCGAGATATTTACAGGTGACGGCATCGCCGGTAGGTTTCAGTGAGAGTCAAAGAGAGAATGCCTCTCTCTGAACTCACTGTTGATCCGAACATTTTCACTTTCACCGCAACAGACAGTTGAGCTATAGAAAGAACTCCTCAGAGATACACTAGTTTCTCAACCAACAGCACCCTCCCCGGACCAGAATACAATGCAGTCACATGACAGGTTGTGTCTTGAGCAAAGGACCCAAAGTCTTACCTTTTCCTCACTCACTTCTGCCTCCTCAATGCACCAAGCTCAGACCCATTCAAGGGGCTGTTGAAAGTCATTCGGGGACAACCAGTCACTACCTGAAGACAAAAAGACAAAGCAGGTTGAGATAAAACGCTCTCTCTCTCCTTCTCTCTCTCTCAAACACACACACACACACACACACACACACACACACACACACACACACACACACACACACACACACACACACACACACACACACACACACACACACACACACACACACACACACACACACACACACACACACACACACACATGCACACACACACACACACACACACACACACACACACACACACACACACACACACACACACACACACTCACACAAAACAACAGCACATAGCCTCAAAATAACTCTTGGAGTGCACTGAGATTTCGCAGACGTCCACTAGATGATCTGAGGTGAATTTTCCTTTTAAATTTAAAGAGCGTGCACAATTTGATATCACCTTCTCCCTTTTCGGTCCAACAAGGAAGGCAGAAACTTACTAATATTTAATTCGAACATTTTCTCTTTCACTGCAACAAACAATTGAGCTTAGATTGAATGAGAGCAGGTGAATGGATCATGTACAGGTGAGAGGGTTTTTTTTGGGAAGACCAGTCCCATGTGCACATTTTGGATACAACACAGTTCGCCTGCATGTGCTTATGCTGTTAATGGAAAATGTAGAAAAATGAATGTCATCAAAAAACATCACATAGGTGATGAAATACCTCAATGAACAAACTGAAGAGCTATTTGGCCCAAAAAACAACAACAAACAAACGCATAAATCATTATTTTGAATATTTAGGCATTTTTTCAATTTGAGCATCTTTTCTTTTAAAGGTGCCACAGTAAGAACTATATTCATCCTCATCAGCACACTTACGATACTGGTCCGTAATAACACCCGTTGTGCTCCCTCCAAAGGTGCCTAGCATCTCAACATCCTATGGCCACTCATCTAGTGTCCATGTGACAAACCTACAGATCCATCTAAGGGAGGCACCATCAGGTGCAGCCTGAGCCTCTTGTCTTGTGCTGTAATCCCTCAGCAGTGTGGACTCTGGCCACTTTTACCAAACGACACAAACAAACAAGGGGGTAGAAACCTTTCTTAGTGGTTCGATTTTGAATTGCACCTCCGTTTGAGGGATGCATTGAGGCTTGAGGACAGTTAAGCAAACTATATATATTGCCACCTCCCACTTTGGGATATTCCTCTTTCGGTGACCCCTCCCATTTGGAAGTCGCCAGGTTGCAAATAATCCTGCAGAGAACAGAGGATCATGTTGACATGAGACAAGCTTTTCAAGCAGCATCTTCTCATACAAATCTTTCCTCTTTCACAGGGACTGTTAGACGTGTAGGCTTGAGCTTTGTGACATATATATATATATATATACTGTGCTTTGAATTTCCAATATTAAACACAAATTGCAAAAGGCTAAGATATCAGTAAAGATATCGATATATCTTTACTGAGTTTGATATATGCACGGATTATCAAACAGGCCTAACCTGCACATGACCAAGTGCCCCAAAAGATCATTTTCTGTGGAAAATCCCTCCGTTTGTTTTTTGATTGGAGAGTCATGTGGCTCAGTCAAAAGTCCCTCTGAAAAACTGAAAGAATAGCCCTCTTTTTTACTTTAAAGATGTCACAAAAACAACAAAAAAGCCATGGACTGACAACGCCTTGACTTAAAACTTTGTTTTTATCTCTTAAAATGCAGTTTTGAAATTTTTACTTTATTACATTATAATTAATCTATTACTGTTGGCTGAATAAATTGTTTGACGAGACGTTTCTTTTAATGAAAACAATATCCCCCATCTATTACTGATTACCCTCATAACCACTACGGATGCAGGTGTATACTTGTCGATCAGTTATTTGTACAGGTGTGACAATGAATGTATTAGAAGAAGAGGGGGTCCCACTAAGGCCGCATGTGTACAGGGTCCAAATGATATGCCAATGAGTACACAGACACGTTTGAGTTAGCCTGGCATGCTTGTGGCTTGGTAAATGTTAGTCTAATCAGATTGTTCAACACGCTTTGCCTCAAAACAGGGTGCATAACGGCTATAACATTATTATAATACGTATGTTAAATAAAGGTAAACGTGTTTTGATTTCATTGTACTGTAACACAGTTCATGCATTAGGCGTCTCTAGAACACCCAGTGAAGAGTAAGCCCAAAAAATAGGCTTTCTGGAAAAATAATACTAATAATAATGCTATTCAATACATCTTTCAAACATTGCATCTCTTCTCGGTATGGGGCAGCTCAGAGCCCCATACGTCCTGACCCTAAACTGAACCTTTACATTTGATTGGTAAGGGTTGCTAGGAGGTGAAAGAGTTGCCTGCAAAGCTAAACTCAGGGCAGGGAAGACCCAACACTAGATTGCCCATTTCGCCGCACGTCACTTCCTTCCTCCTCTCTCGCTTCCATCTTGCTCCCCGCATGTGTCTGCTGTTAGTTTACAGGTCAGTGAGGAGCTTTAAATACCTTCTTCCCTGCACTGTTTCCCCCCGATCCGACAGCAAGAGGTAAACGAAAGCCTTTTCTGACTAGATGGCTGAAATCTGCCGGGGTTTGAAGCTAATGTTACTGACGGTTGTGTGTGGCTGTGGGTGACAGGCCGTCCACTCCACAGTCTCCCAGTTAGCTCAGAAGCTAGCTAAAGTTAGCCTACCAAGTTCTTGCACAAAAGCTAAACCACACCTTGTTTCGGTGCAATGGTTGGCTAAATTAGTCAGCAAACGTTAGCTTAAACCAACCCTGACGTTACCTGCACTGCTTTTGGCTTTTTTTTTTGTTTGGCCTACCACGGCGTTTTTGTCGTTTGGCTGTCTTCGCTTGCTGTCCGCAGCACAGAGACAAGTGGAACACTTAGCTTTTGGCTAATTAAACTAACTCAGCGCTTTTGACTGTGAACCTGACAGCTTCTTACTTGCTTTTGTTTTTTTAACATCCACTTACCGCTCTGAATACGCTCCATCGCCGACTACCACACCCACACTAAAGCCTCCGCTCCCTGCGTGTGTGTGTGTGTGTGTGTGTGTGTTTACATGTGTGTGTCGTTCAAGTAGGATTTCCCTAATCTCTCCTCATTTACTTACACCTTGCATATCATTAGGCTGCGTTGCTGCCAGTTTCCCAGGGGCGCAGTGAGCTTTGGGGAGGTATTAGCTCAATTATACACCGATGATGTAGTCTGGGTGTAAATATTTGTGAGCTGATAATATTGGAAAAAAAAAAAAAAACGTAATCAGGTGGTAATCCATACATAATCAAGGGCCGTTCATTATTAATGATAATACATTTTACCGTGCAGCAGCTGTAGACAGCTATAGCGGGTTTTCTTTCATTTTGTAGATTAAGTCATTGATTTTTTTCTTTTTTTTTTTTTTTGTACTATAATAATATGGTAATCCAGTTTGTGTACATGTCAGGGACCAAGTACAAAAAAAGGCTAATATCATTAAAAGAGAAAAAAATGTGCCAGATTGAGCCACTAGACAATTTCCATCTGCAATTTCCGGGTAGGTAGACACAAACATTAATATAAATAATACTCATTAATTACTAAATATATACAATAATAATTAATACAAATAAGTTTAAAAAACAACAAATACCTAATTCAATTATGGATTTAAACATAAATACTTATTTCAGTCTTTACACCCAAAGCTATGCTGCATTATATATAAATAATTACAGCTACTGTTTCTGTGTCAGATTAAGGTTTACAAAACAGATTTCTTAAAATCAGTTTTTTGGCATGGGGGGGGTACGGAAATCTACACATTTTTCAAAGTGCCAGGGGGCTTGTTTTTGCAGCTGGTTGCTGAGGCTGTGGTTTGTGAAGTGGCACAATGAAGAATAAAAACAAAACAATCTGTTCTATAGGACTCATCTTTGTCTAGAATAACACAGTTGTCAGCTTGTCACATTTCAGCTAATCCAGGCATGCCTGTGTTCCCTGCATTCATGTTAGAAGGGTGGGATCAGATACACAGCCATTTAGTCATGAGGCAGTCCTCAAGGAAAGGCCTTATATCACATTTGCCTGACGTCTGTCACCATGCCACCGTCCTCTTTCTCTTAACACAATCCTTCACACACTGTAAATGTGAGCTTGCTGTTTGTCTTCTGGGTTAGATTTTTCCAACAGCATAGTTCGTGTTTGCAGTGCACATTGAGATCAGAGCCTCCAGTCAGCACGTGAATGAACCAGGTCACCCGAAATGTGTGCTAGTCACTAAATGCACATGCCTCAAGTAAGGCAAGTGCGTACGAGTTCATCTGTAAATAGCTGGCTAGCTAAGGTTTCCGGGGATCATTTCTGCGTTCATCTGTTCATACATGACAGATACTGCTAGGATGAAACACTGCTGCTCTGCACGGCCTTGATTGAGTTGATCAAGCTGACTGTAGATAAATGTCACATATTCATAATAGGTCTCTGAAGGTTCATCTCATTAATGCAGATCCAATATCGAGACTAATAATATACCGTAATAGTTGATAATTTTTTAATACTGTAAGGATATTAATCTTTGAATTAGTCTAAGAGTAGAAAATTGGTTTCATCAAATAAGTTCATTCGTTTTTTGTTGCTTGATGTCAGAAATCAGTCTTGATCCAGATGTCTAATTTTTGTTGCATGGCAGTCTGACCGTTTCATATCACTTGTTGCATGGTGTACTTGGTACTGTCTAAGCCTGCTTTGTTCTGTTTTCAGCAACCACAATTGACATAGTCATATTTAATGTTTCTTTCTTTTTTCCAGATGAAAGAAGCAATTATGAATCAAGAAAAACTTGCTAAACTACAGGCACAAGTCCGCATCGGCGGAAAGGTAATTTAAAAAAAACAAACAGAAATACCAGCATTATCACAGGTTACGTGAAATTATCAATCTTCTGCAAAGCACTCAGTCTTCGCAACTATTTCTTAATCCCTGAAGACCCTGACAAGGTAGCCGAAACCAGTTACTACATATTTTATTACACTAAAATAAAAATGAGGGAGAAAAAAAAAAAGCTTTAACTGTATTGCTATTGCATGTGTGAATGAACATTTAGGGGCGGCACAGGGCTATGACAAAGTCTTTGGTAAAAATATTAATCTGGTGACTAAGACTTTGAGTTCAGGCAGTGCAGCTACATACAACTTAAGCTCTGAAGACGTTTCTAGGTTGTTTCTATGACAACCAGCGATTTTATCTATAGTTTTGCTTCATAGCAGCAGTAATTTTTGGCAACAGTGCCCTGTAGTCCAAAGACCGAATTACAATAAATAGACTACAAACAGCCATCAGATTTTGGGCCAGAAAAAGTACCATATCCAGCACAGTGTTATACTGACCACAGAAGGCGATGCATTAGTGGATCATCAAGAACTGGGTTTAAACAGGAACATGTCTGTATGAATGTCACCATAGGGTAGTGCTCGCAGAAAGAAGAAGGTTGTACACAGAACAGCAACCGCAGACGACAAGAAGCTCCAGTTCTCCTTAAAGAAACTTGGTGTCAACAACATCTCTGGTATTGAAGAGGTAGGCATAAACCTTCATCTCAGAGTTTTTCCCACTGTGATTTAAGGGGAATTAGTTTCAGTGATGTGTTATTTTGGTGTTTGGTTTGTTACAGGTTAACATGTTCACAAATCAAGGAACAGTCATCCACTTCAACAACCCCAAAGTGCAGGCCTCCCTCGCAGCCAACACCTTCACCATCACTGGCCACGCTGAGACCAAACAGCTGACCGAGATGCTGCCGGGCATCCTGAACCAACTGGGAGCCGACAGCCTGACGAGCCTCCGGAGACTCGCTGAGGCCCTGCCCAAACAGGGTCAGTAACCTATAATACCCTGGTCTCCGTCAGTCTTAGTGTAGATTCATACGTGTATTTTTCTGTTTGGTCAGACCTGAATAGATGAGAGATGAGTCTTGCCCTCAGCACTTGAGTTTGAATGTTTCTGGCATCTAGACCGACTTTAAACTGCTTCTCTGTTCTGCTGCAGCTGCAGATGGAAAAGCGCCGATTGCAGCAGTAGAAGAAGAAGATGATGATGTTCCAGGTGAGTGCTAAAATGTCTCATTTTGCACTATGCACAGTAGTCTGTTCCACCATTAAAATGAAATATTACTTCAACATTTCTCAAGTGAAATCCGGTTGTCTTGCATCAAACTGTTTTGCAGTCTTATTTGGCAGTACTCCTTCACACATTATTGAAGCAGATTTTTTTTTCCCCCTGTCTGTTAAATTACCGTGGCAGGTTTGCTTTTCTTTTGGCTCGTGAAAGGGGTCATACCACGGCGCTAAATCAGTTACTTTAGACGATGGTGCAATGCAGCGTTTTGTGTTTGAATCTCATGCTCATTGTTTATAACATCCTAAGATTGAGTTTGCTTTTCTTTGTGAGGAAAATGGACCAAACACATGAGGTTGCCATTACAATAATCTCAGCTTTTCCCAGGACTCTTCTCCCTGTAACCAGAGTTCTCACTAATGTAACAAACGATTACACATGTATTCAGCAATAGGAGCAGTTGAAACCTGATGGCACAGGGTTAACAGCCATTGCCATCGTGCTGTTATTGGAGTTAAGTTTCCTTTTTGTTCTCCCACTGAAGGAACCCGTTTACTCAGACCTTTTGAATTGTTTCCATTTTAACCCCCCGACCCTTTGAGCCAAAACTCGGAGAGGCAGATTTCTCACATTTCATGGAGTAATTGAAGCCAACTTTTTGATGCGCTACGCCGTAATTTTTACAGCTGCTTTCAGTAGTTGTGAGGGCCTCATATGCAGAGCACATTGCAGGCTATATAGGAGTGGGAAAGATGAGCAAAGACGTGGGATTGCATTACACCTAGTATCATGTGTCAGATAAACACACTTTTCCTGAATTGGGCTCCGGCACCTCTGAGAGTCATTTGTACAGATGGACATGCCTTTCTCCCCACTTGAGTCAGTTTACCGCCGAATCTTTTGTTGTTTCAGATCTGGTGGAGAATTTTGATGAAGCATCCAAGGATGAGGCTAACTAGAGGAAATTGGACTCCCTGGAGTGTCAGAACTTGACAGGACCATGCGGGGCAAAAGATGTTTTAATGTCTATGTTCAGAGGTGGAAAGTTAATAGTTAAAGTACATTAAAAGATGGTTAATCTGTCAGCGTTTGGCTGTGAGCATTCTGTAATATGTACAACACCTGAACAAAGTACTTGCATACTCTTAAGTGAATTATTTTTGAGTAATTTTCTAGAATAGTACTCTAAAGTATTAAAAACCGGGGTAGCGGTATTTAAGCGTAAAATATTTTAGTACTCGTTCCACCTCTTCTTTGCCACCAGACTCTCCAAACGCTAGTTGTGCTCTGTGGTCCAGTTAAGAGTAAGAGATTGTGCGTAAAATGTGGTGTTTAAGGCTCCTGCTGTACATCTGTTTCCTCCATGTTACTGAACCTTAATTCTTTGTGGCCTCTCTAAAACCACCATATCTGGAATAAAACCTTTGCTACTGTCGATTAATAGCCAAAATCGCTGTTTTTCTTTTTTCCCCTTAAGTATGATTTCCCAAGCTGAAGTACTGTAGTTGTCCCTCTGTAGATTGGTCAGCATGCTGCAAGTGGTAACACTGTTTACCTCTTCACAGTAAAAGGAGCACTTCACCAAAAAAACTAAAAAGAAGAATTGAAATATTAACAACTTTTCCTTCTAACTACCTGTAATATTAAGGTATTTCACATGCACATTTACAGACATTCATCATCCCAAGAGAATGAATCCTGACCCCGCTGACCATCTGACTTTTCCTCTGGTACCAGTGTGACATTGGCATTTGTGGATTTTTGTGACATGTCTCAACAGTTTTTGGATGGATTTCCACTAAATTTTGACACATTCATGTCCCCCCTGAAATAACTTACCGCCATCATCATGTCTAAAATTCAGTTTGTCCAATGCTTTGGTTTATGATCAGACCAGACCTGCAAAACCTAAAAACGAACCCTCAGTGGTCTGTATCAAACAGCTGTACTAAGTTTCGCGCTAACTAGCAAATGTTAGCATGTTAAACTAAGATGGTGCACATGTTTAACATTTTACCTGCTTAGCATCAGCATTGAGTTTAGCTATACTTAAGCATACAGTCTATGGCGAGAGACTCTTATTATTATAAAATGTTATTTCATCACACTTTTTCCCACCAACAGTTTTTGAATGTCATTTTTATTTCATTTCAGCAGCAGCTTTCAAATTGGCAGTTTTTTCCCTTTTATTTCATAAAGCCACAAACCAGACAGATCCAGTTAAGTGACTGGCTGCTGCTTTAGTTTTCAGAGACTTTGGAAAAAGGACACTTTGAAATTAAAACTGCTGGAATGAAATAAAAATGACAGTTTTTGCAATAAAGTATTATTGTGAAAAGAAGCAGGATGAAATAACATTTATAAACGACCCATGGCTATATTTCTTTCATATCAAGCACAGACACCGTATTTTCCATTGCTGTTTTAGGATAGTTATTGGATCCCTACTATCTACAGTAATCAACTGCCACTAGTGTTTTTTTTTCTCCCCATGACTGTGACTCTGTTCTATGCAGTTTAAAAAGATCTTTTTAATTAAATAACAGCTTCATTTCAGTGATTATAAACAGTGGTTTGACCATTTTGACTTGCAATCAGATAAATATCTGTACAGAATAATGGCTGATGAGGTCAATGCATGTTATTTCTTAATACACTACTTATTATTACTGGTATAAAACACAAGCACCGTCGTACAGTGGCAAACAGCACCAAAATAACCTTGTGGGACATTTAAATGAGGTGTGAGGTCTTATAAAATTAACAAACACATCTGGACATTAGTATCACTCTGAAGAGAAACAAAATGGAGTTATATCAATATGAGAAGTTTATCACATTACAACACAATGTCTAAATTATTCAAATAAATTAACCGAGCACAACCAACACAAGGATCTTTAGAGTCAACAAACAGCTTGGCAGCGTCAAAAAAAGCACACAGTGCCATTCCTGTCTGTAAGAACATGTTTTCAGTCCACCCACTGTAGTCTTCAGGGACCGAAAAAGAGCCTCACAAATGTGGTCACTATGAAAACCTGACAGTATGGACATGAACCAATTCCATTTATTACATTAAAATTCTGATAATCTTAAAAACTGTTTTACCATTATTATGGTCAATAAGTTAGTTTAAAAAACACTTGCAATGATGGGAAAAGGATGGCTAATAACAGCGTGTAAAGCAATATTTGATATTTTAAGGAAGTCAGGGCAGAGCTTCCATGCTTAGATAAAGCAAAATAAAGCCTGCACTGCTTATTTGGCAGCATACTAAAGACTGAGTGGAGAGCAGGCTGGGTTGTAGTGAAGTACTCAACTTTACATTTTTGTTTTTGTGAAATCCGGTCAGTGTAACCTGATAAAATTTGCTCGTCCACATTCGACGTGAAAAAGTGCAGCGTAAAACAGTTACAAAGAAGGATAAAATTAAAAATTCAAACAACACAAACCTTCATGTCCATCATGCCCACAAAATAATGTTGACGTGATGCAGTGCTGTTGAAATATCACTTAATGGAAAGAAATATTCCTGTTGGCTGACAGCCTGGGCGTGCTACATGATTGTCCAGGGCCCAGTGATGTCCCTCAAGTCTTTGCTTTCCTCAAGTGTCACAGTTCATTCTCTGATTCCCATCAGTAACTTCAGTAAGTGTGCCTCCATCACCTGTTGAACTGAACAGCGAAACATACAGTATTTTGTTGAACAGAGCTGTGTTTCATTGAAAAAGTGAGTACTTATTATATTTGCTTTCTAAGGTGGTCTTCCTTCAATCTCGGAGGGGGCAAAAAAGGGAATAGTGACTGCGTTGATCTTGGCAGCATCTTTTACTCTCTTTGAAGAAGTAGCATTGTCAAAAACTTGCTTCCTGCTCAGATCAAAGTAAATTGTGACAAGACAAACTCTGAACTCAGCGCATTCAGAAGAAATCTTATTTGCCCCCTTTAAAATGATAGGGAAATGAAATACATACATATTCTCCAAATGTATTATAGTATGTTTATTTTTCACATACCATTCCGGTGGCCCATAGCCACGGCCATGTCCATCGCGTTGAATCCAGAATCTGACTCTATGGTAGGATCAGCACCACTCTCTGGAAGACAAACAAATATAATATAAACACAACTATCTTGCATGTTCATGTAAAAACTGCTATGTGCTGATATTTCTGACCATAGGTGCTATTTTCAGTAGACGATTTGTGCTCACCTAACAAGATTTCGACACAGCGCACATGGTTTCCATGGACAGCGTACAGCAGAGGGGCTCCTCCATTCTGAAACCCACAGAGGCAACCTCACAACAAGCCACACAGACCGAAGCCTGCACAGGGCATCATTTGATACCAACACTAAACGGCCAGCACAAAGTGAAATATCTCCCTCATATCATTTTTTTTTATCCTTTTTACTTAACTATGTCCAGTGAACATGAAATAAAAGCTTAGTATTCTTACCCAGTCATACTCATTGACATCAACACCACAGTCGATGAGCATCTTCACGATATCCGTGTATCCCTTACTGCAGGCCAAGGACAATGCGCTTTCCCTCCCTTTGGCCAGGAGGTTTGGGTCAGCTCCCTACAGTAAAGTATGATGCAGAACGACAACCAATTGATAAATACAGAGCACATGCTCTGATATAATAAAACCATGAGATCTGAATAGTACTTGAAGTTAATTTTTCCATACATTTTGGAGCAGAAACTCAACAACAGCGATTTGTCCATGCGCAGCTGCCCACATCAGGGGGGTAAAGCCTTCCTCATCTTGGAGATTGATCACAGTCTCTATTAATATGACACATTAAAAAAGCCACAAATAATATGGTCACTACATATACATATCTCACCATCTATTTATCCATTATCTAAAACTGCTTATCAGAGGGGTCGAGGGGGGCTGGAGCATATCCCAGCTGACACTGGGAGAGACCTGAGAACAATTTAAAAATTTAAACTACAGTGAAGATAGTACCTTTCTACTTCACATGGTACTAGTACCATAGAAAGGTACTTATTCTCCGGATTCAAAATATTTTATGTAGGTGTTATAAAAAGTTATTAGACCGTATAACTATTATATTATTACATTATATTACTGTCCAAATACATTCCAGTTCCAGCTTCTTAAATGCTAGGATTATGATAGTAAAGTCTATATTCTTGGTTTTTGGATTGTTGTTCTGACAAAACAAGATGTTTGAAGACCTATCACCTATTCCTCACCATTTTCTGGCATTTTATAGACAAAGTGGTGTATCAATTATTGAGAAAATAACTGCAAGTTGCAGCCCTAAAAACAGTTGTTATGAGTGTCGTTTCAGATTATTTCACCACTGCTTGACCGTGAAAAATGATACCCGTTTGTCAGCCTGGAAGGACTGGCTACCTTGTTCAATCCTGCTGGCCAGAAACACCATTTCTCCTTGGGCTGCCAGCTGATGAATGGACAGAGCTGAGAGGAAATACATGCATTAACATCTTGACTAGAGTCACATTAGCAGCATTTTAACAAATAAAGTTAATACAACTATGGTACTTACAATGCACCAGAAGAGGTGTGGAAGAAACCTCATTGCCGCGGTGTTTATTGGTGAGTGTGGTGGACTGTTTGATGGGGGAGAAATGTTTGGTTGTGGATGGTGTGTAAACATGGCGCACTTGTATCCCCGGCGAGGGTGAGGTCTGGATATTGCACTCAGCTGAAAGAGAGGGAAACATTTTGTGGCGAGTAGGCTCACATTAGTTACAGCCTTGTACATCAGAGATTCTCACAGGATAACCAAGTGATCAGTTTGAAAACAGATAAACAGGGTTCCAGCTCTTCTTTACCTTTGAATAAAACAGAAGCCACCTCCAGATCAGAGTTCACCTGGTCCTGGATGTTCTTGCTGTCTTCCTCGTTGAGCGACTTGACAAATCTTGAGCAAACATTCATGTCAAAGCGGTTGGGCAGGATGAACTTGATGCCCATGGCCACATTTTGGGCGCCCGTGTCATCCGGGCTTGCACCAACCGACTGCTCAGTTTTGATGGCACCTAAATCTGGCAATACACAGATCCCCTCCATGTCCTCAGAGACCAGAGGACACTCTGCAGTCCCATCCGAGGCTGACACGGTAGAGTTGTCCATCCTCTGATCACTCGTTGCGCCGTCACAATGAGATTAAACTGAAGCCACCGCACGCCTGAAATGCAGGGACAGTTTATTTCTAAGTTATAAACCGATACCAAACAGCCCTTTGTGTCATTTCTCATTAAAGTCGGCGTTACTGATCTTTGGCTGACGAATAACCGGGCAAATGCTAAGCTAAATACAGGAGGACATACTGTTAAATACCCAGTCTGTTAGTTAGCTATCAGTTTGCATGCTAGCTATTCTTATCGCAACCTTCCGTTAGTCACACTAACTGGCTAGGGCTAAGAAATTTTAACACGGAAACACATTACGCGTAAACGTCAACAAAAGCAATTTTTCTGAAATGAAAACATATCTCACTCGATTAGGCATTGTTTTTCTTGGATAGCCTCATGCACTCGTCCCTCTCCTTTCGGTGTTTTGATAGATTGGCGCATGCGCAATAAGTCGCGTCCACAAAGGCGTGCATCCCCTATTAACCTCCCCGTTTTTTTGAGTTTTTAGTTCCGGAGCCTCCATACATCACGCTGATACTAGACAGTCATCCTTATTTAATTTTCTATGAAGAAATACTTAATGTAGACCGTGGACCAAATGTATAATCTTGATGTCACCGTAGGTTTGTAGACCATCCCACCTACCTGTGTAGTTTTAAAACACACTACTTTATTAATAATATCAGTGTGGCTCAAAATGATGCAAAACCACATGCAAAAAAGAAAAGAAATAGGTGATGCTGCAGTAACATCGTCACCAAATGACTGAACAGAAGCCAGACCTGAGGCCCAGAAACATGCAGCAGGAAAAAAAAAATCATTTCTCAAATGCCCTATTTTAACAAAATTATATATTTATGAACCAAAAAAAAGGCTCCAACACCTGACTAGACTCTGTGTCCCTCAAGGGGCTGGATTACATGTTTTCAGACGCACTGGTATTCTCAGTCTTTCTGCTTATCACACAGTTCGACTATGGGAACATATGTTTTACATTTTTTTGTTTAATAGGAGCTTTGGTTGATTTTACACAAATAAATGATCTGGTTGCTTCTATCCTGATCTATGTCTATCAAGTTGACATGTTTCTGCAGTCTTTTAACAGAAGCCCTAAGAATCACATGGTAAATTCCAGTATTAATATGCCCTAAAAGAAAGTGCAGAACAGCTGAATGCAGCTGGAGGAAAAACAAGCTTACCTGGTAAATCTTTCATGATATTATGCAGGACAACATGTTCTGGTGTCTAAATGTGGTCAAGGATACGAGCATTGTATGCTTATTAATTCAGTGTGAGGTTACTCCTGTTTTAAACCTCAGCATGCACACTAAATCTGCCCATTCTGTCTACATTATAGATGCTTTCCTTAGGTTTCTGTCAGTCTTTGTACATTCCTCTCTTCCTTTAAACATTCAATAGTTCAGCCACAATACCGACGTGGCTTACAGTATGGCATTCAAACAGAAATGAGGCAGTTTTTGGGCTCCTTCTGCTCCCTGGTTTTCCATTTCTACGGATACCACTTATATCTTCCTATAACGTATGAGGGTGGATTTTTCCTTCCTGTTATGTATCCACACTGTGAGTAATGGTGTGAGATGAGCTGCTGGGTGCACAGAAATATCATCTACTGACATACATAAAAAATATCACAATCCATATTTTTAACTCATAACTGATCTTGTTAGATCATGTGATTTGGCACATTTTAAAAAATGGACTGATGTGTATATAATTAAATACAGTATGAAAAAAGTGTTAGTTTCTTTTAATATCAGATTTTTAAAAAAAACGTCTATACACCCTCCCAAGCTTCGGGCTTTATTGCCTTCAGGTAATCTAATTGCATTATTAGAAGTAACACTTTAATTTACCATGATAACTTTATCAAAGTTGGAGAATCAGAAGTTGCTGGTTTTCTGGCCAAATTGAAATTATCAGTTGGGGTATGCTGATGTTCAATATCAGCACTGTGTCCAAAAAGCTCATGCACAGTAATTTTAAAACATGTCATCATAGGCAAAAGAAACAAGGTGTAACTGTGGCACCTGTAGTTGAACTTTTTTACTTTTCAAGAAACTTCTGCAACATCACTGAGGGCAGAGATGAGTATCATTCTTCATCAAATTCCACACCAAACCCACGATGGACGCCTGTGTTGCTGGGACTTCCTTGGAAACAATTGGCCATGTGATGCTGTCTTTGTTTGGTTTGGTTGACATCCTCTCTCAGATGCGGCAAGAATACCAAAGACACAGGAAGAGTCTTGTCCCTATGATACCAGAAACAAGTAATGAATATGGATCCACCTCTTGTCTGGGTACATTATAGTACGCACTTGGTGTGGATGCACATGAATCAGAAGCTTGTACTTACCTCTCTGTCCACAGCGAACAGCAGCATCTCGGGTGGTGGAATTTGAGAGAAAGAAATAATGGTTAGTGGGACAACCATGGGCACTTGGTTCCATGAGGTTTGCTCATATTGGATGATCTGTATTTGTCCGTGTCCAGTGTATTGCATGACATGACCAAGCTGAAGGTACCTTGGCCTGCTAGATGCAAAGTCTACCTTTGTCTTCATCACGCCTGCCCGAACACTGCATGAATTGGGTGTCAGCAGCCCTGCCAGATGGGAGGCCCTCAGGGTGAAAGAAAGGCTGATCCGGCCACTGTACTCAAATGAGGTGATAGTACAAAAAAAGCCCCGCCAGCCCTCAGGGTTAAAAAGGATCATTTCATCGACCCTGCAAACATGCGGAAAGGATGTAGACAGGCCCCAGTGCAAAACACCACCTGGGGTGTCACAAGCCCTGCCAGATACAAGGGTTACCACAGCAATCAGTGGTCCTGCCAGACATGAAAACCAGTCGACAGTGGCAAAAAGAGTCACTGCAGGCATCCTGTGAGATGTTTTTGTGTGGTGAAGTCCTTGATAGCTTTGGTGTGGTAGTGATGAAGGGCAAATGTCAACCTTCGTGGATGACCCTGATGTCTTCAGGAGGTATGAAGACTTTTGTATATGCAGACGAATGATGCATATGATCTCCCTCTGGAGACTGTCAGAAACTCCTGCAGCACCTGATGCGTGCGTCTAAATAATGAACACACACAACCGGGCCACTGCACTTGACACCATCCTGACCCAGAGCACAATCAGGGGTTAACACAATTGTATTGCATCATGTGCCACATTTTCCTGTATTTTTCAAATACGTAGAAAATATACCATATCCAAACCCCTTGATGTGCGGCCCACCAATTACATTGTAACATCAAGAAAAAAAAACTTTAAAAAAAAGCCAAATAATGAGTAAAATCGAGTAACAGGAGATTGTAATCTGAATAAACAGTCATTTGTTTGAATTGTTATTTGCATTTGGTATAGTTTTCCACCATTGCCTTCATTTATTATTGGGCATGAGCATATTCCCTGTGTTAAATTCAAAGATGCAGTCAGTTTAATTTCTGCAAATTCACTTCTATATACTTGATTCATAGAGTCACTACATAACGTATAAAAGATGAAATTAGTCGTTTTGTGCTCGAGGATAAAGTCACCTATGGCCAGCCATTATTGTGGAACGTGGAATGGCAAGTATTGCTTCAAGATGACAAAGATTAAACAAATAAAGCGGAACAGATATACAAAAAAATTAAACAAACAAATCAATTAAACAAACAAATCACATAAAAGCACTTCAATATCATTAACTGACTTCATTACAGGCCCTCATCCAGTATTTTTGAATCTGGCAGACTACCAGTGCCATTGATGTTAATTTGCTGTGTAAAAAGGATTGCTGATCTTGGGCCCAGCTGATACTTCAGACCATTAATGGCCAGATGTTCCAGATAATAGTCAAATAATGACACAATGGGCATACATAAGAAAAATTCAAAAAAGCCGGAAGATTTTGAGCTTGTTTAATATTCTTTTCGATCAGTTTACCGCATTAATGATGATGAATTACAAATTTGTTCCAGCAGTGGTCATTTGTTATTAACTTCACAGCATGGTCAAAGATACAGTATATTAATCTGACTTGGAGGTTACCTACCACAAATATTTCCTCGGAATCTATCAAATCCTTTTATTGAGAGGCATAAACATGGTGTTAGTCTTATTTTGTTATTGTTGTGAATTTAGAGGTGAGCTTTCAGAAAAAGCTAAAAATATCTATCTATCTATCTATCTATCTATCTATCGATCTATCTATCTATCTATCTATCTATCTATCTATCGATCTATCTATCGATCTATCTATCTATCTATCTATCTATCTATCTATCTATCTATCTATCTTTCTGTCTGTCTGTCTGTCTGTCTGTCTGTCTATCTATCTCAAGTTTTTTGACTTTCTTTGTTTGTTTTGATGTGACTGCCTAAGGCCTGAAAAGCTGCAAAGTAGAGATAAACTAACTGTGTGATTAGGCTTTGCAGGACAAACAGTGTTCAAGTCCCTAGAGTACTTATCCCATTCACTAGAATTAAATAAAATGTTTAATAGATTTTTTTATGAAGGCTTTTTTCTTTGTCTATGCCTACATAAAAATTCTTAACTACCCAGTATCTATGTCCTCTTTTCTGTGTGAAGCTGAAGCTGACTTGGTATTATGTGATGTATAAATCAAGTGAGGTTGACCTTAAAAAGTTACTTGTATGAGTTTTCAAACCTTTTATAAAAGACTCTGAGAGCAAAAACACTGAAATGGGCATTTTGTGAAAAGAAAACAAAGTAAGCAAAGACAAGAATTTACACCATTGCCTTGTCTGAGGGTTGTGTTGCAAGATCCAACCCCTCAATCTCAACTGAAGGACTATTTTTTATGATGAGTGTGTTTGAGAGGTCAAGAGAAGCTTTTGAGGGTGAGTTTAGTCTAGTAAAAATGACTGCACAGCAATTCATAAGCTGTTGTTCTTGGACTGTGTATGGAATGTCTTTTCAGAAAAAAAGGGCTGATTGAAACAGTTTGATGATGGCTGTGCTGGGATTAGGAGCCATCTGTTTTCTGGCCAACACTGTTTTGTGCTCCCTTTATTTCTTGCATATTAGTGGTTTTCTCTCCAGCTGTCTGAAGCTCCATCACACCACCAGGCACTGCAAAAAGAGACAAGGATGTCTGTCCTGAGGCCTCTTTGTGCACAGTTTATATTGTTATTTACTTGTTTGTTTGTTTTTTAAGTCTCTAATAAGGAGGTCAAGGGTCGTGGCCCTTCCACCACGCTGCTCTGATGACTCCAGGGGGTTTTAGGAATAAAAAGGTCAATTGCATTGAGAAAGTTGCCTAGCTCTGTCGAGATAAAGTTCATACCCAACTCCGATCTCGGCTGCCTTGTTTTGAAAGCATGCGAGTCTCAGTGTATGCAGTGAGTTCCACATCGTGCTGCTTTCGCCATCTACAGGACACCTGGATCACATGCACTGAAAACAACATGACCAGATAATACACTTTATACCTTACCCTTTGTGGACATCCCTTTGTGGCGGATTTTAGCAGCATACTTAGAATAACAAATGTGAGAATAAAAATGAATGATGAGGAATGTTGTCTGGAAAACCTCCACAAGATGGCAGGACTATAAATTCACTCACTTTTTACCTACTGTTATACTTTTGCCAACAGGTGGCACCACAGTCTCATAGGTTATAAACTGACGCCCTGATAGGGTTTGTGGGATTTTTTCCTCTCCCAAATGGCCTATAATCCTCTCATCTCCCCAATCAAGCAAGACATCAGTGTCCTGGAGAAAACTGTTAAATTAACTCAGATTGCTGACTGTGTTAGAAGTAAGACAGTATTATTGTAGCCTGACAGCTCTGGCATCCTTTAAGACATTTAATCTGTTGCTCATTATCAGTCAGTAGGATAAATCTGGGAGCAGGAAGGGTGGGAAAATTCTCCTCTCACTTCCTGTTAATGTCCCATGTCTGTGTGAATGTCTGTGTGTTCTTTGTCTGATTATGGTTACACCCCCCCACACCACCAATGAACAAGTCATTTATATTTGACTGTTCACTTCTTTGTTTGATTTAAAAACTTTCACTCCGGTTACAATTCAGTTGAAAAAAAAAAAAACTCTCGTAATCCTCAGGAACCTCCGATGTAATTGGACTTAAAGTTTCTACCACTGCGAAATGCGAGCGCTGAAAGCAGAGACAACACACAACTCAGCTTAAATGAAAGCAACATTCACCTCCAACTTGTTTCTGATTGGAGGACATTGAAATCACAACTGACCTGTGTGTCCCTGCAACACCATCAAGTGCAGTAAGGTTATCCACTGATAGAGCCCACGGAAGCACATAAAGCGTTCACCGTCACTATGAGCTCACTCTATACAGGGGCCATTAACTTAACATTAACCCATTCAGCCGTGCAGCCCGGTGTGTGAGGGGGCTGGACCAGGGGAGCAGGCCGGCTGCAGAACAGAGAAACAAACTCTGGCGACACCTGCAAACAAACTCCCAACCGACTCCCTCCTGCAGCGAGGAGGCGGAGGAAGCCGAGAGGCAACAGCAACGCGGAATAAGGGTTTGAAGGGTGCTACTGGTTATTAAGCGCAGACGCGAGCAACAGAGAAAGTTTTTTCAAGATAGAAAGTCGTACTATCTCTAACCGCTTCACCTTCCTGACGGATGAGAATACAGTTCATTCTGGCTCCCTTTCAACTGGCTCTGGCCCTAGCCAGTTAAAACATTTTATGGTTCAGCGTTTGCTGAAAAAAACCAAATCTAGATTCCACCCTCCAAATGAATTGTAGGCCTATATCCAAGCTGCCTCTTGTGTCCAAATTGGTGGAAAAAGTTGTCGGCAAGCATCTTATACCTGTTTTAAAAACACATAAACCGTATGACTCATTTCAATCGTTTTATTCCATGTCTGCATTCAGCAGAAACAGCTCTTCTTAAAGTCACTAACAAGATCATGACAGCTGCAGATGATGGGAAATGCTCATTGTTGGTGTTACTTGACCTCAGCTTTGCTTTTGATACCACTGATCATGGTATTCTATTAAATAGGCTAAACCAGTTGGTGGGTATTTCCTGGTCTGTGTTGGGTTGGTTCTCATCCTATCTTGCTAATAAAAGTTTTTCATTCTATATCTGTCAGTTCATGTCAGACACAGTACCTCTGTCATGCGGTGTCCCACAGGGTTCCACTCTGGGTCCTATGCTGCTCTCTTTATATATGCTGCATCTTGGAGTGATTATCTCTTATAATTTTTTATGCTGCTGGTATTCAGTTGTATTGCTCTTTTAAACTTGATGAAAGAAACCAATTGTCCATTTTTAAAGATCCGGATGGCTGACAACTGCCTTCAGTTAAATTAAAATAAGAAAGAGGCTCTTATAAATTCTCCTGAAAATTTACTTCCGAACATTAAGCAATATATGGGGTTGTTAAGTTTTTGTATTCAGCATAACCTTTGAAATTTAGGTGTCATCTTTGACCAATCCCTGTCTTTTGATAAATATGTCAGCCATATCATGCGCTCATGTTTTTTCCATTTGATGAACATGGCTACATTAAGTTCTGTAGTGACTAAGGTTGATGGTGATTATTCATGCTTTTATTTCTTCTTGTTTAGATTATTGTAAAACTATTTTTACCTGTTTGAGTCAACCTTCTTTGAACCGTCTCCAAACCGTCCAAAATGCAGCTTTTAAGCTTTTTACTAGAAATAACAAGAGATTACATATCACACCAATTTTATCCTCTCTGCACTGGCTTGCAATTAAATTCCACATACTTTTTAAAATACTGGTGCTAACCTTTAGAGCATTTAATGGTCAAAAACCCCAGTATATTGCTGACCTCCTCCTCCCTTATATGGCCAATTGGGCTCTTAGGTCTGCTGAGCAAAAGTTACTGGCTTTCCCTTGAACCTGGGTTGGCCTGTCTGATTAGCTGCTCCACTTTTATTGCTTTTTATTGGCTTTTTGTACTTGTTTTTTTGTCTCTGTCCTCATTTGTTTGTTGTTGCTGTGTTAACATGTCAGCCCTGTGCTGTTTGTTGTCTATTTTAGATTTTGTTTTTAATAGCGTATTTTTATTGATGTAAAGCACTTCGGATTTTAGCTAACTTTTGCAAATAAGGTACGTGTTCTGAACTCTCCTGTTCTGAAATTACTACCTCACCATAATAACCAGGAAAAAGTTTTAAATATATAGAAGTTGTAATACATGCCCTTGTTTCCTCACAACTGGACCAACACAACAGATACTGCTAGACTTTTAATGACACCAGGGAAAGAGATCATATTAGTCAGCTTTAAGCA